>NW_023276806.1:15080843-15212924 GCF_003668045.3 Cricetulus griseus | reverse complement strand
GAGAGAGAGAGAGTGAGAGAGAGAGAGAGAGAGAGAGAGAGAGAGAGAGAGAGAGAGAGAGAGAATAGATGGGGTGTTTGCATGCATGTGCATGATTTTCAAGCAGGTGGAGGTCAAAGATCCAAATAGAGAGACTTTCTAGATTCTCTTCACCTTATTCTTGACATGGGGACATGGGATGACAGAGTCCATCACTGAATTTTATGCTCCTCAATTCAATTAGGCTGGCAGGCTAATTAGCTTCAGGGATACCCTTGCCCTCTTCTCCCTAGCCTGGGGTTATAGATATACACCACCATGCCCAGCTTATGACCTGTGTTCTGGGGGTTGAACTCAAAACATTTTGGGTATATAACAAGCATTTACCAACTGAGCTATCTCCTCAAGCCCAGGTTTAATTCTTCATCCCAGATATGTATGTTTGTGGCTGTCAGTTTGTGAGAGTACCAACCACAAAAGCTTAGGCACCAGCCCCAGCTGAACACAGACAAACTGCTGCTCACATCCTCCTGACCCTCACACCCTAAAGACTTCAGATGGAGGTAGGTTTGCTCTGGCAAAAGCCTCAGGAAGGACACAGGAGTAGCTGCTGCCTTACAAAGAGAAGGTGTGCTACAGGGGTTCCCAAGCAAGATTGTGAGGCTCTTCTGAATAGATCCGCTCCCAGGCTGTCAAATAAACACAAACATGTTCTACTAAGCTGGGCTTAACTGAATGATCGATGCTTCTCTTTGAGATGTTTCTGCTTCTCCACCGGTTCTCAAGGTCTTTGCTTAACCTAGATACCCTCACCCATTTTCTTCTAACCTCATTCTCCCTTCTTTCCCCTTAACACCACAGAAATAACTGCTACCTCCTAGTCAGCAATGCAAAGCCTTCAGATCCTTCAAATCTCAAAACTGTCACACTTCTTCCAGGAGTCTTCTTGATTTGCTCACTGGAATGGTATCTATTTTACCTATTAGGCCAAACCCTTCCTCTTGGTCACGTATTGTCCTTTAGTCCACAGCTGTCTCCATTGTAGATGTGGAATTCATCCACTAAACCAGCTCCCAAAAATCTCAAGAGGCAGGCTTTACAGTGTGGTCACTGAGCACACAATGAGGAGTGGTGGAAGAGTCAAGCTTGTTGAACACAGTGGCCACAGTCCTTGCAATGCATGACTTCTGTCAAGACTAGTAACTCCGTGTGCCTCAGTTTCCCCATCCAGACTGAGGAATATGATAGTGATTCCTTAGCAACATAAAGAATTAGCAGTACATTTTTTCCAGAGGACATGCCTAGGGCATGTCTTAACATGCACAATCATCATTAACCCTTGGGTATAAAAAAGTACTCTATGGGACACTCATGGTGCAAATGAGGGGGCATATACATATCCTGACCATCAAAGAATGGAGTTTGGAGTGAGCACATTTGTACTCACATAATTAAACTCTTCTGTGATGCTCATAACCATAGAAGAAAGCAAGGGACGCTGCACATGTGCAGATCTGGTCCAGGGTGCTACTGGGCTAGTGCGTGGTCCCCAAGCTGATTTGACTTGAATTGATTTGAATGGTGCGAGCTGAAATCCATGAAGTTAGTAATCGCATGCCCAGTACCTCAAAAGAGTCCTTTAGTGGTTTTATAATGTACCAACCACAGACGGGTTCAATTTGGTACTGTTATTAAGCAAATAAATGGATTTTTAGATATTTAGCTTCTAATCATATGTGAACTTCAGGAAGCTCAATGCTCCAATGGCACTGTTAAATACCTCTTTGTTACAAAGCCTTGCTTTGACTTCTGAGGCAAAGTTGAGGGCCTAAATTCAACCCCATTAGTTCATATTTTGCCAAAATGCAGCTTATAATGAAGCCAGCAAATTAGGTCCCCTGACCATAAACCTCACAGAAGGAGAGCAAGCAGAGCATGAATCAAAAAGGCTTTACACAGCAGTTGGCTATTAGTAACATATAAATTAAGTGTACAGTCAAAGGGGGAGGCACAAGCTTAGTAGTTATGGTCTCGGTGAAACTCAACCCAGCATCTTGAGCAAAAAGGGTGGTAATGATGACAAAATAATAACAATGAGAGCTTCTTCATTATGTTCTTGATGAATGATAAGTCCTGAATCTTAGAGGAAGCCTTGTTTTTTAATTCATTGTTAATATCCTTAACTTGTCAGGCTGTAGCATGCTGTCACAGCCCATCTTGTGTCCAAACCTCTCAGGCCATAAGTTTTGAACAATGGGATGAGTCACAGACAGCCACAAGTGTGATTCCCTTACCCTGTTGGCCTGTGTCACCAAAATTGCCCAACTCTGTCTGAATCATCTCAATTAAGTTTTGAATGCTGCTATTTAAAGTTACTTAATTCTCCCCTAGAGTTATATTAAGGACAATCATGGCCTACTGCTTTCAAAGGAGTTTGTAAACTCATGTGGGCGTAACTGATTCCCTATATATTGAAGGAGGTTAGCATCCATGGCTTCAGTGGGAGCTACTTCCAGGCTCTATGGTCTAGTGAGCAAATTTATATTGACAGACACTTCAGAGCTAGGGAGTTCAGGGCTAGCAGACCACAGCAACTCACCGCCATATGCACTTGAACCATTATACCTATTGATAAGGCAGGTCTGTTCAGGTGATGGAAGAGACAATGTATCACACAGCATATTTTCTGAAAAAAAAAATGACCTTACAAACACTGATGAGGCTAGCCTTATAAAATCATCGGCTAAGAAACCCCCAGTAATTCAAGAACAGTCATGCCTCATAATGGCCTATAAATGTTTTTGTCAGAGTTCCAAAACATGCACAACCAGTACAGTGCATTTCTGTTTTCTATTTTTGTGCAGTTAAAAAAAAGAGAGAAAAGGTAAAAATAGCCACTGGACTGGTCCTCCCCCTCCCTCTTTTGACAATTTGTGGGGAAAAAAAAAAGTTCATTCTGAGGCTGAAACTTGGCATGCCAAGTTTTCACTTGGAACTAATTTTTATGGCTGAGTTAAAAAGACCCTGAAAAGGAGAGGTTTCAAATGGAAATGCTGACACAGCTCTGCCCACGGTGGCAAGGAGGGAGGTGCTATGATGCCTGTTTGTACCTTGTGTGCTTAATTGTCGCTGTAGAAAGGGAATCTGGCTGCCTCGCCCTGGGCATCATACATCGCTTAGCCACATCTGTCTACTCATTATTGGGACTATTTGGAGCCTGCAAAGAAGTCAGCTCTGAACTCTGAATTGAAAAGAACCCAGTAGCTCATTGTGGGAGAGAGGACACGCAGATGCTTTCTCTGACGTTGTACAGTTTCACTATCCCAGACTCACCTTCCCTAGACTTAGCAGTCACTGCCACAGAAGGCAGAAATGAGGTGGGCGTCCTCGTTAATAGTTCTTTTCATCTTAATTTTTAGCAATTGTCTGCTCAGTTTTTTTTTTTTTCTAAAACTAGAAAAGCTGATGATGCACCGTTTGTGCAGATGAAACAGTGATGCAAGTTCCCTGAACACTGAGACAGATGAGGACTGGAGTCTGGCTTCCAGTCTGCATCCATTGCCAGGATTTTAAGGTGGAGACCCCCTGAACTTACCTGGATGCAGAGAAAGACCCAGTGGCAAGCTTTCAAAGTGAGCTTCTTTTCCTTGCCACCTCCTGGGGCTCTCAGAAAGCTCTCAGATGGCTGGAAGGGCTGAACCTCAGAACCCTGTGAAGTAGCAACAACAAAACCAAGTAGTCCTCCATGTGAAGGAGATGCATGCAGCTTGTGCATACTCATAGCCAGTGTTCCCATGGAGCCCATGTTGAGGTTCCCAGTTCCTGGTTCTGGACAGCGTGAGTTTCCATTCCAATGGTGTTGCTGAAGTAAGGGGGTCCAGTGTGGTTCTCAGACATGGGATGTATTGTCACATTGATAATGGCACTAAAACTACCAAGCTACAAATCACAGAAGATTTGTGCTTCAAAAAAAAAAATGGATAATAACAAAGGAAAAACTTCCTTCTTTATTTTCCCCCAGAAAGTCTTTATTCCATTAAATAAAAGGGGCGGAGGAAAAAAGGCTTTTCTAAACTTTAACGTTTGTGTAGCTTGGGCTTTATTTCCACCTTAAAATCTTTACCTGGCCGTGATCTGTTGTTCCATTACTAGAGGGCAAAAATGGGAGGAATTGTCTGAGCTAAATTGCAATTAGGCAGCCCTGAGTGTGGCTGGCACCAGTTAACTTGGGATATTGGAGTGAAAAGGCCCGTAATCAGCCTTCGGTCATGTAGAACAATGCATAAAATTAAATTGACATTAATGAATAATTGTGTAATGAAAATGGAAGAGGAGAGTTAATTGCATGTTACAGTGGGTGTAATGCCTAGATAACCTTGCATTTAATGCTATTCTTAGCCCTGCTGCCAAGACTGCTACAGAACCTCTCTCAGCAGGAAGTCATTAAGGCTGTGAGTAGATAATGCAGGCTCAGTGAAACCTAAGTGGCAACAGTGTAACAAGAGTTTCTTTCAGACCTTAGTGTTTTCTGGGGAAAAAAAAAAAAAGAGCGGGCGTGGGGTTGGGGGGGGGGGCGCGTGTTGAGGCAATTTGTACACATCTGAATGAAAACAGGAAACTCGGCCGCAACCTATTTGCCGTTTGTCCAGTCCCACAGATTACCCAGCTATGGTACAGAGCAAGGTCAGCTCCTAGAATCAAAGCCCAGGCAGTCAGAACACAGCTGTCCCCCTTGTTACAACTTAGTTTTGCTAATCACTTACTGTGGCAGAGTCTGCAAAAGGTTTGACCTCAGACTTAAAAGGCTCGGGGGCCATGTCCTCAGGACAGGTTCATGGGCACCACCTGCTCCGCCAGATAATCAGTTCATGAACCCTAACAGCTTCACATAGCCACCCCGAAACCCGCACTTAAAGCCTTGTATATGGTACTCCTGACCATGGCAAACAGCAAACAGTAGGACCTGTGTCTTCCCAAAAGGAAAGGTTTCTCAAAGTTTGCAAAGCAGAAAAGTCACAATATTTTTCTCCCCCCTGAAGTTGCTCTTCACTGGGGTACTTCTACATTTCAAGCACTGGAAGTATTGGGGTGTTTCTGAATTTTGTTTGTTTTCTGTTTTTGTTTTGTTTTTTCTTCCAGGAGGAGTCGGTTCTAAAAAGGCACCCTTCCCTCCTGAAGGACATGAGGTAAAGAGCATGGTGCTTGCCTGATCCCTCGGGATTACTCCAGATTACAGTGTACACATGGTATGCACGTGGCTGAAAAGGTCAGGCCAAAATGATGCCAGTGAAATGGCTGGATGGAGGTGGACCAGCCTAAGTAGCTGTCATTGCTGCATGCTCACAAAATCTGTATTTAAATCCCATTTGGAAAACCTCTGAGTACTATGAACAGTAGTCAAGATTTATTTGTTGGAGGGGATTCTCATTCTTTTGCTGTCTCATATTTCTGCTTTTGCAAACGCAGGTATCAGTACATATTTCAACCAAAGTGATTTTTGATTGAGGAATTATTTCATCCTTGGGGCTTCGTTTGTTTGTTACTTTTTGATTTGCATGGAAATTTGTTTTTCTTGAGTCATTCAGAATGAATCCTCAGTGTGGCTGGATGCGTGTCTTTTGGCTCCAGACTCTCGTTCTCATTCCCAAGCTTTGCTGGGCAGGCATGGAATGGAATGCTTGCATTTCTGGAACTCAAACAGTACAGTGAAAGGTGTTTCCACCACCAAGAAATTCTTAGCGACACCAAGTCTCTAGACAAAAGAGAACCAGCCCAAACGTACAGGTCCTAGGCACTGGGACATTCATCTACATCATAATACATCCCAACATACTGACTTGGCCAAGTTAGCACTCAAAGAAATGTATGCAATTCTAAGACTAAAAAACAAAATAATAATGAATGGGAAGATGAATGGAAGGGGAAGAAGGAATAAACTCAAACCGTTGGCAGTTTTGTTTTCATAATTTAATCTTTTCACCTACCTTTACTTGTTCTGAGATTTGCTCATGGGTGTGCTCTACACCCCTATGTACTAAATCTGGTAAAAAGTACAGTAACATGACAGCTGTCAGTCATCACCTTCACAGCCATCAGTTCTGAGGCCATTGCTCTGATCACCCTAATATCCTTACTAATGATCACAGAGCACACACCTATGTCAGTGGACCTGCAGACACAAACTTGTGGTCCAAGACAACTTCCTGGGCTGGCTTCTCCTTACACAATTCTACTTTGACATGAGTGTCCGCTGTTGGGTCTCCCAGATTCCATGCTTAATCCTGGCTATTCCATGTACGTTATTAATGTTTATGGTAAGATTGGTTTTATGACAGTCATCTTGCATGCCCTTCAAAGCCTGAGTAAATAATAATGCTTAGTGTATGCCTTTTTTGGCACACAACTAACTCCAAGATTGAAGTGCCGTGAACAAAGAGTTAGAATACAACAAAAGAAACACAATATTTGAAAACAGTTCATTATCATTTACAGGGAGTATAAAATTTTAAACGTACAACAACAAGGGAGCCAATGTGTATCCAAGTCTTGTACAAAAACTTCAGAAAGTATTGGTACCTGTTGGCATGAAGGCAGGGGGAAGAGAAGGGGATCCACAGGAGGGAGGGGGCAGGGAATCAGGGAGAAGACTGGGAGCAGAGAGGGGGAAAGCAAAGCACACGTGAAAATGTCCTAAGAAAAGGTGCGACTCTGTATGTGAACATAAAGCTAATAGACTTAAAATAAAATGTATTCATCAAACATTTCTCATCTTAAGGATGTGTTAAGAGTCTTGTCATGCTTAGTAAATGAAGAGACTTTTCCACTAGCTGGTCGTCATGCTGAACAATGATAAATGCAGAAGATAGGAAAGCTATTGGGGCCTGAGCTAAGGGTAATCAGACTCTTCACAGCGTCATTACTGATATGAGTCATTTTTTGGCACTGTGTTTGTGGTTCAGGGTGGATACAATTTGCTGGAAGAGAGGGGTTAGTTCATTAAGGTTTACTATGAGCTAGGATCACTCCAAAGAGACTTTGCCTAAGAGATAAGAGACTTCCAAGTTGCTAAGATTAATGGAAGACAGTGATCAAGACAGAGACTTTATTGTTTCACAAAATCCATTAGGAAATAATTAAAATGTAAGAGGTCATGTGACTTTGGAATTGACTTTGACAATCCCTAGCTATAAGACCTAGAGAGGAAATCTGACCTCACTGCCTTCTAATTCCTCGTCTCTGCAGTGAGCTGCCTTGACATCCCCTACGTCTTCTCTTGAACAATGATGTAAAATTAAGTATGAGATTATAGAAAAGTTACTATATGGAAAGTATCCGAGATGCTCAGCTGGCAGTCCATGGCTGAACCTGAAGACTTTGATCTCATAAACTAGTTCCTGTACAAGTATTATTCTTCCAGAGGTTCACATATGTATTTAATGAGTTTTGGTCATTTTTCTCCTCTTTGATAGCTTCCCTCTCCCCACCAAGATCCTTCCCCATAGACTGTCTTCCTACCATTCATGACTGGTCTTTACTTTCTTTGCTGTGGTGATCCACTGAAAAATCAGAATGTTTAGATGAACATGAGTTGGGGCTTATTTACTGGAGCATGCCAACTTACCAGAGACTATACCACTGAAGAAAATGGCACCCTCCCCCAGAAACTAGTGACTTCCTCAGGGAGGGATGGGGCCTCATGAGCCCTCCCTCCACTTGTGATGGACTGTTGACGGATCTGTCTCATGCAGATATTGTGCAGCTCACTACACCTGTTGTGGGTTTATGAGTATGTTGGCATGTGATATCTGGAAGACATCTCTGCCCAGCACGGCTCTTCCCCTTCTGACTCCTACATCCTTCTACCTCCTTAAGCATGACTTTGGAGGGGCTTATGTAGATGTCTCTTCAGGGCCATGCATGAGTCACTTATTTGCAGCACTTTGGCCAGTTCTGAGTCTCTGCATTAATTTCTGCCTACTACACACACACACACACACACACACACACACACCCCAAGTTCCTCTAAGCAAGGCTGAGAGCAAAGCACAAATCTGTAAGTATAAACATAAGTACATAGAAGACACTTTGACACCACATCCATTTATAAGAAACAACAGTAATAGGATTCCCCTTCGTTGAATGGCCATTCTTCATTCTTTCTGATGCAGGCATGCTGAGCAGAGTGACTTGACATCTCCCCCCAGGAGTCTTAACACCTGTGCGTGTCTACAAACTGATCATTTCATTCCCTTCTTTATGACAGACCCTGAGATTTCTATGGACTACTCATAGCAGCTGGAAAGCAAAAAAAAAAAAAATTAATCTATATTTGATTTAAAATAACAGTATAATTGCTGATGATAATCATGATAATGAGGGCAGTAACTAAGACAGAAATCCACCTGTGAGTTATTCTAGTTTGCACATGAATTCAAACTAAAAGTCACCTCAGAAGCTCAGCAGAGAAATTGCTCTGGCCATTCTTTAGGAGATGTTACCCTGTGCATCTAAACAACTCAATGTGCATTTGGGAAGATTGGTGTTTGAAGAAAGAAATTTCAGTCTTTCCTTTCCTTCTGATGTTTTGCCAGTAGGTTGTGGGCTTCATCAGAGAACACAAACACAAACTTTCTTTTTGAACATCCAAGTGTTTTTTAACTCCAGCTTTAGTAATTAAATAAACGTGTAAAGTCCCAGACCAGAAACTGTCGTATGTGGAGATCTGAGGAAGCCTTGAGTGGATGTATAAATAGCAGATGAAGTCCTGTGTGAGTGTGTATTGTTGTCATGGGCACAGCTGTGTCAAGGATGCAATGCCTAAGACCCATCAGAGAGATGGCAAAGCCTTCCTGTGGTCTACGTGTGAATGGTGACAATACGGCATTCTGTAAAATGAACTCTAATACTTGGATAGAAATTTGGAGATGTATCAAGAAATAGATTTGCAAATGAGACAATACATGGCATTAAGTATGTATCATTCAGAATAAATTCCATCAGGTTCATCTGATCACCTTAGAGAGTCTAACATGGTGGGTGTATGAGAAGAGGCCACACAGATAAAAGTATGAAAAGATACATGAGTGAGTGTCTTAGTCAGTGTTCTTTTGCTATGAAGAGACACCATGATCATGGCAAGTCTTAGGAAGGAAAAGGTTTAACTGGGGATGGCTTACAGTTCAGAAGTTTACTCCATTGCTATTATGGCAAAAAGCATAGTGGCATAAAGCAGACATAGTGCTAGAGAAGGAGCTGAGAATTCCACATTCAGATCCACAGGCAGAAAGAATAAAGAGACACTGCATCTGGCTTCAACATTTGAAACCCCAAAGCTCACCCTCAGTGATACACTTCCTCCAACAAGGTCACACCTCCTAATCCCTGACAAGTTGTACCACTCCTTAATGACCAAGCATTCATATATATGGAGCCCATGGGGGCCATCCTTATTCAAACCAACACATTGAGCAAGTAGGCTACATTTAAAAATAGTTTTATATGTGTGTTTTAAAGACATTTGAACATGTAGTACTTTTCAAAACCATTCTCTTTCTTAAGGCTCAATTACCCCTCTATAAGACACAAACAAGGGGCTGGGGAGACAGCTCAGTTGGCAAAGTGCCTGCCACATACAAAAATGAGGACCTGAGTTGAGATCCCTGGCATCCTTGCTCATGGAAGGGAGATGTAGGGTCCCTGGAGTTCACTGGCCAGCCACTCAAGCCAACTGGTGAGCACCAGATTCAGTAAGAGATTTTGTCTCAAAAATGAAGATGGTGCACCATAGAGGAAAACTGATGTCAACTTCCAGCTTCCCACAAACACAGGGATATGCATACAAACATGTACATACATCCCACACACCAACTGACAATCTCTGTTTTTTTCTAACTGCATGCCACAGCCTACTGTGGTCATGAGATGAACCTGTAGGCAAAAAGTATTATGAGCACTCTATGATGAGCACACTAGTCAAGAGATTATGAATATTCTTTAAACATATCCTCATTGTCCTAAGACTTCTCTCAGTTGGTGCCTCCCAATCTATTTGTATGGTGGCATTCTCTAGCCCCAGTTCTGGTCAACAACCCAAGCAGCAATTCTTGGGATGTCACTATATCCAGGCTGAAAACTCTTGAATGGCTGTATAAGGAATCTCAGGTCTAAGGAATAGAAACGCTTGATTTCACACTGTAGTTTTCTGAAGTTGTCCAACAATTTTGAGTCTGTATGGTTTTACCACATCTGTTTGTTTTACCACATTCTCACTAACAGTTGGTATTTCAGACTTCTTAATTTTAACTAATCTACTATGTATGAATGATAATTTATCATAGCTTTAATTTGTATTTTCTGATCAATAATGTTTTTGAGCATTTTTCCATCTGTGATATGCTTCTTCAAGTATTTTACCCATTTCTTATTTGATTGATTTTTTTCTTACTAACATTGTAAAGATTCTTTATGTATTCAGAATATTAATACTTTGTTAAGTATGAAATTAAAGTTTTAGACTTTGTGAGCCATATAACCTTCATTTCAACGACACTGTTTGCGCCACTGCAGCTGCCATAGACAGTATTTATAGGTAAAGGCATGGTTGTATTCAGTGAAATTTTATTTACAAAAATAAGGGCAAATCACCAAGTGATAGTGCATGCCTGTCATACCAGAACTGGGGAAGTAGGAGCAAGAGCATCAGGAATTAAGGGTCATCCTCAATTATTTAATCAGTGTTTGAGGCCAGCCTGGCTTACTTGAGACCCTGACTCAAAAAATAAAAATAAAAAAGAGGGACAAAATTGATCCTAAGGCAATAGCCTCGCAGCTTAACTCTTGAGTTTTAAGGATGTAGTCTATAGAGTCCTGTGAGGTCACAATGGACCTTTAAGGGGAGAAGAGCAAAGCTATTTTTAATAAGATGCTAGGATGCTATTTAATGTTTTTGCTATGATACCTGGAGGTGCTAACCTGAAAACAAAGATGACTCAGTGAGAGGACTTCAGCAATTCAAGACAGTGTTTCGTTTTCACAACTACATCCTCACTGTAGACTGAAGGCCTGGATGTGTGGTATGCATATTCCCATATACAACCCATATGCACACTTACATTAATTAATTAATTATCTTTAGTAAAACAATGAAAACAGCATTTTATTAAGACTTTATCCATACTTACATATCTGTTTAATATTGTCTAAAGAGTTGAGATTTTTCCATAAAGCACTTCTGCTCTGTTTTAACATATGATGATACTTTTAAGGAAAATCACTTCTGTGGCTGCTGAGTTGCCAGCTGAACTAAGAAACCTCTGTTACTTCCAAGAACTAGGCATATAAACTACAAATATTCAGCTTGGTACATCCGTTTATCAAGTTAAATAAATCATAGCCTTAATGATTCAATGCACATACCTAAATTATTTATTATCACAATTAAAAATATGAGCTTTCAACTGAAATTTAGAATTTATACTTTACTACCCTTTGAATTTGACTGCTTCTCAATACATCTAGGGTGTTTCATGAGATGAGTGGCCACAAGTGTGGGTCTTTCCACATAGTACAATAAAATAGGCCAACATTTAAGAATTCTGTGAAACTTACTCTATAAACAGTCTGCAGACGATCCACAAGTGATATTAGAAAATCCCACATGGGTAAAGCATTCATTCCATGTGCAAAACATATCAAGGGACCTTAGCCTGACAGAGCATGAAGGAGCAACCGGTGTGGTTTCAGATTCCAGGTTTGCTGTTAGCCTTTGAGAGAGTGCCTCTAGGAGAGACTTGGCTGAGTGTCATTGGACATAAGTACTCCCATTCTTACGAAAAGGCTACTTTCCCAATATATATCTGTATGAGGTCAGGTGTTTCTCACATACTTCAAACCAGCAAATCACAAAGAGCTGATTAAATTTCTAATACTGTGAAAACAAGTCAATGCAATCCTTTTTCAGAGAGAAATGCTGTTATTAAAATATAAGGCTAATATATTATCAGCTTACTGTTTTAAATGAGCTAATAAATGTCATAAAATTATAACTTCTAATCCATTAAATATTAACGGTTATGATTCACATGAATAAAAGTTCTTTGGTACCATTGATAATTTCTAATGAAAATATCAAATGGTCCTGAGATTCAGGTCTTATTTGTTTGAGGTCTTATTAAGTTGGATATTTATGTCATTAATTTTTAGCTTCTTTTCTTTTCCAGTGGAGTCATTTTGTGTTGTAAATGGTTTTCTCTGTCTGTTTCCCCCCTCATCTCGTAAGTTTTGACATGTAATACTGCTATTTTCACTCAGTTACAAGTAAGTGTTAAGTTTTAATTGTGGTATTTCTTTGATCTATGAGTGAGTAGCAGGGCATCTTATTAATTTCCAAATTGTAGTAATTTTAATTCATTCTGTTGCAGACTTCTGCTCTAATTTCAATGTACTAAGACAATATGGTCAGTGCAGTACAAGTTTCTAAAAAAAATGTGATTCACTTTTTATCATTCTTACAAAAATCTAAAAATGTATCTCAATTCTTCTCCATCCTCATCTATGAATCTTTGGACTAGTAGTAACTAAAGGAGGCATTTTTCAATCTTCCACCAAGATAATAATTCTGTCCATCCCTCTATATAAACTCTCAGATTCTTCCTTACTGCCTGCTTCCCCCCCCCCCAACTGAGGTAGGCTCTTTCTACATGGCTCACAATCTCATAACTCACTACATGGCATAGGCAAGGTTCAAACTCACAATTTTCCTATCTTTTTCTATCTTTTTGCCATTTTACCAGGTCAAGTCAAACTCAGAAGAGTTCTATATTGCCATACCTGGAAACTGAATTTCTTACAATGATATAATTTCCCCACTGCTTTTTGTTGTTGTTAAGGGTTGTTTGCTCTTATCATAGCTCCCCCTCATTTAACATCTCTTCTTTTTCTAGCCTTAAACTTAAGTTTCCTGAGTCTCTAAGTTTTTGTTTTGCTTCTTATAGTATACTGTTAGATCTGGAGTTTTACCCAATATGGCAAACTCTGATTAATTGGCATATTTAACTTGTTTGTATTTATTATAAGTAATAATATTTTAGACTCCTTTCTACTCTTCTAATTTCTGTCTCTTTGGTCTGTTATCATTGTTTATGGGTTTATTTATTATACAGTCTACTTTTAGTTGTTTAAAGTTATGTGTCCTGTTTCTGAAGATAATATGTCAGTCTTGAAAATTTCCACACATGATAATTTATTGAAGTATAAATGTTAAAATGCTTTAATTTTAATTAAGATCTTAGAACACATACTCTAACCATCCCTGCTTCTGACTTACATGCCAGTAATGCTTTGGTGGGAGCCATGTGACTTCTTTGGGGCACAAGGACTGAGAACAGCAGGAATGGCTCTCCTTGGGGCGAGACCCTGGAGACCCTGACGGACTTGGCAAAGACCTGTGAACAGTTTGCTGCATGACTCTGTACATGACCCCACAAGTGTATGCGCTATGCACGCTCCTTACTTTCACTGTGCTAGCCATACTGCAGGCCTGAACCAGTCACAGTAAGTCATAATGTATATCTGCATAGCTGTACTGGAAAGAATGATTTTAACCACAAGAGTCTTTGAGAAATGTTACTAAATAGATAGTATCAGGAGTTAATGGGAACAGTCTAGGAACAGGGAATGAAGCAGAATTATAGAAACCCAGAGTTCCCTCGTTTCTTGTAGTTGTGCCAATATCATAAGAAGTTAAGAGCGACAGACATAAGGACAAGGGATAAGCAATGCCAATTATTAAGTTTCCAACTCATGTTGTATATAGGGTAAGTGAAAAACCCTGGTGTATATCCAGAGGAGAGAAAGTAGTACAGAATGTAGAATGTAATGATTCAGCTTTGGCTGGGGAATTGATCATGAAAACCCAGACCCCACCAGATGTAAACATTAACACAATAGACAAAACTATCTCTCACCTTGCATGACACTGTAATGGCATGTGCTGCCAACTGGGCACACTGTAGGTGTGCCTAGTTACAAAAGATCCTTTGTAGTTTACAAGACTGTTTATGCTTCTAACAGAAGAGAAATACATTTGAAAAGAGTAATGGCTACTGGTAGGAGAGTTGGGAGACAAAAAAATGGAGAAAACAAAGAACAAACTGGTAATTACTATAACCACTTTTAGAGACTTAGGAAGTAAAACTAATTACAAAGCTATTCATACAAACCATTGAAACTGTATAAACAAAGATAGCCCAGGGTATCTGGGGCCACTTGTTGAACAAGTGCTCACAGTTTCTTCTTGGTGCAGACTTCACACACCCATCCCAGGTCAATGAACCCATCTGAAGCAAGGCTTCCAGCAATGCCTGGTACTTCAATATTGTCTCTTTTATACTCCACAAATTAAATCAACTTCTATAGACACCACGCTTTGTAAGTTGCCTATGGGGTCACATATCATTTTTGCATCTTTACAGTCATTCTTGTTGAGATGATTTTTTTATATTCTTTATATTGGATATAATCTTTAGAAGATGTTGATAAACAAGTCTCTCTGTACCCTAAAAGTAGTTATTCTCTCCTCATTTTTTAGAGACTTAGCTCAGTACACAAGTGTAGGTTTATTGTGGGTATATATGGCCATTTTCCTTTCAACCCTTAGAATGTTTAGGTCTTTCTATCTGGTCAGATAATTATCACTAGGCCAGAGTCTGCTGTTCATATGAGTATCTTTCCTTTGTGGTCGATTTTTGTCTCTGGCTACTGCTAAGATTTTTCTTTGTCGAGAGTGACATAGAGTTGATTGGGACCCTCACAGCTGTGATCATCATCTTCACTCTTATACTGGGTGATTACTTCCTTCGTCACGGCACGCATCCTTCTTACCAGTTCCAGGAAATCCCCAACTGTTTGATTGTTACACTCTTTGTTCTATTTATTTTCTCTTTATGACTTTTGCTAGACGTCTATTATACCTTCTTCTGCTGCTTGCCATATCATTTAAATTCTCTTTCATATTTCTTGTTTTCAGCTGCCTGTGTGTGGTGATATATTGTTTATGACCTAATTAAAGCAACTGGAGGTCAAAATGCAAAGCTAGCCATAGCCATAAAACCAGACAGTGGTGAAACACACCTTTATTCCCAGCAGCCATAGAGGCCAGGTGGTGGTGGCACACACCTTTAAACCCAAGACTCTGGAGACAGAGGCAGATGGATCTCTGTTAGTTCAAGGCCATACTGAGCTACACAAAATTGATCCAGTCTAAGAGAAACAAAAAGGTGATCTCAGCACTTGGATCACATCCCTAGCTCTAGGGAGGTGAAGACAGGAGTGATATGGCTGGGTGGAGAGAAGAATATAAGGCAGGAGGAGACAGGAGCCCAAGGATTGCAGTCTGGGGTTGGTGGAGAGCCTTGCACTCTGAGGGTTCGTGGGGACAGATCACTCATTTTGGTCTGAGGCAGAGGTAAGAGCTAGTGGCTGGCTGCTTTGCTTTTCTGATCTTCAGCTTGAACCCCAAAATCTGTCTCTGGGATTTTTATTAATCATATTAAACCTGTGTTTCCAGATGACATTCTTAAACTTTTATATAGTGGCTGGAGAGGAGGCCCAGAAGTTAAAGTATGCTTGCTCCAAGTTATAAAAACTAGAATTTGGATCCCAGCACCCACACAACAGGTAGGCCATCCCCGCAAATTCTTGTAAACCCAGCTTCAAAGGGGGCAGAGACAGGAATATGACTAAGTGTTGCTGGGTTTCGGCCTAGGTGAGAGCAGAGCCCCAGGCTGGGGATAAGACCCTGCCTCAAAGGTATAAGCAGAGTGTGATAAAGGAGGACATGCTGCCCTCTTCTGGCATCTTGGCACACATACACACGTGTGTATATACCCCCACACATACACACACAAGTAAATAAATTCCCAAAGCTTTTTAGACCTACTTTTTGGTGTTTTCTTCCTCCATTGGTGTCTTTCTAATTGCACTAGTAATTTCTTCCTTAAATGTTCCATTTGAACTTCTGTCCCAACTTCCAAAACTTTCCAGGGATTTAAGTTCTTGTGAAAGACTATTTATATTTGTTTTACTTTCTCGAGTGTTGTATGTGTAATTCTTCTCTGTTATCAACCTACTACCGGTTATCTGAAGTCCTTGGGAGAACAGACCTTTGCTTGCAGTTTGATCTGGTTATTACTCATGCAGGCTTATTTCCATGCATATTTGTATTTGTTTTTTTATGGACTATACTTAAGTGACCTTCATTGATGAGATTAATAAAACTCTACACCAGGAATTGTTTCTTCTATAGAAGTTTTTCCTGGAAAGTATCAGAGACCCTCCATTCCTATATGAGGATGTTGGGTTAGTTTAGAATCTCATTGTAGCTAAGGGCTTGGAGAAAATCTAGAGTATTTGAACAAGGAATTGATTGACCTTGGTAAGTTCTAATAAGAGTAGTCTGGTTTTAATTTTTAACAAAAGTCGAGAACTAGAGATGAGCAAGAAAGGGAAGGCATGAATGACGAAGTGATTGTAATAACCAAACATGGGAATCTCAGTAAGAAAATGAGGGTCTGTGCTGACCTAGGAAGCCGGACATGGAAGAGGCAGGTAAACAGATGATCTAGAGATCCCAGAGCGTTAAGCATGTGGTGGACAGATGAGCCCAGGTGACTCGGCTGTGAAAGTCAGAATTGACAGAATGCAGAAGCTATGAAAAGGAAATATCCCAGGGGTTTATCCATGCTAATGATGAGTTCCATACTAACTATAGGGGAGTGGCTACCGGAGGTTAGAGGTCAGCTGCCCGCGAGGGAAGCAGGCGAAGGACTGATGAAGTCAGTGTGGGAAGGGTCATCTGCTGCGCACTCACAGCTCCAAGGGCAAAATCGAGAAAAGGCGGGGCTTCTGCCTCGTCACCGTCACCGAGACGGACTGACCCTGACCCTGAGTGAAAGAAGGGCGCACATTTGGGAAGGTAGAGGATGCTTTGCTGTAATAAATAGTCTTCCTGAAAGCCAATGTGAAAGAAATGTTTCACACACCAGAGTCTCCGGCTTTCCTCGGATCCTTTATCCAATCCTCGTAACGATGCCACGAGAAAGGCAACAATGGTCTGTGTTTCTGATGAGAACCTTCCTTTAGAGTGGAGGATGGTGGTGGACCCGAGAAAGGCTCCGGGGCAGAGGCCAGTCTGGCCTATACTGCAAGCGACAGTGCCCCAAAACGTAAAAAGGAAACAAAAACACACAACTAAAACTTTTGGGAAAAACGGGCACAGCCTCTCGAAACCACATTTGGCAGAGAGTGGTATCGTATGTGGGGTTCTGGGAAATGCTTAGCATTCACCTTCACAGGAGTGATTTTTCTCTTTACATTATCTTACTCCTAAATGAGATTTCCATTATCGCAGCAGTCACTTGGTTGCCTAAAATCTAAACTGTTACGCAGCCAAAGTTTAATTCTCTGCCTTAATGTTCATTCCAACTTAATTTTATGGCTCTTCCTAGTCTCCATTAATCTCCTTACTCCAGGCCACTTGAAGGCTTTCAGTGTTCACCATTCACAGCCCCTGCCATCACCAAGCACAGCTGGACAGAACTTTCTTCAGTCTTTTCCTGTTCATATTTTCTCTGTCCTTCTGTCATTGAAATGGATGCAAACACCGTAGGCCAGCCCTTTAAAGACAGAAGTCTCTGATTCCTACCTGAGCCCCCCCCCCCCCCCCCCCCGCGTGCCCCCAATTGCAAGTCTATTCTCATTGTCTCTGAGGAATCTGCTTATGGGCACCCAGAGTGATGACCACCTACTGGAAGCAAAGGGCATGAGGACTGCACCTTGTAGTTCACTTCACAATCTTATTCCTTCTTTTTCTGTAGTTTTCCAAAAATATCCCAAGACATACAAATGAACCAACAAATGAGAACTTGGTGCTGCCTTCATGCTCATCACAAAAGGAAAACAAAAATCACCTTTCTCTTTGATATCCAGTCAGGTTTCACTTGGCAAGCATTAACTTTTGCCATAGAGAAATCCTGATAGCACTGTGTACAAGTGTAGAAGGAAGCTAGACAGGTTAGCATACTCTAACACATCCACCACTAACGTGCAGTAGAGAAAGGATTTGAACTCAGGCTCGACAGGACCAAGTCTAGCTTTTATCTCACTACAGCACCTATACACAGTCATCCATGGCTTGTTTAGAGTCTGGTCCTTTAAATAGCCATGTTTAAATATTAATTGGATGTTTTCCATGACATAAAATACACCACCTGTTGTTTTGCTATATGATACAAAAAAAGGATATTTAGTGACTTATCACATATTTATCAGAAGTAAACGTGTTTGAGTTGGGTTGCTCATTTTTTCTCTACCGTCCATTTTTTAGCACATCTATTTCATTGTTAGTGTATTTACAGAACACTCCATTAACCTGATGAAGCGGAATTTCAGAAATAATTGTAGCTATTTCTCTGCACCTGGGTGGGTGAAAATGCCAAATAATCTTGGGCCAGAGTTGCTTTCCAACTGTGGAGGCTGTACCTGAGTGGGACCCTCCTTGTTGGGATGTAGGGAGGAAAAGGCAGATCTCCGACCCAGGTGACATCTTAAAGTGACTCAGAAAGAAAGCCATCTTGTGAGATCCTCTAATAAGAAAGAGCTAGAAGGAGAGGTGAGCCCCTCTCTGAAGACCAAGGTTCTCTGCCTCAGTACTACTCCAGGCAACAGGTAGCTTCTCATTGGACTGTGGTTGACTGCAGCGGTCCAATGGCAAGAGAGGTCCTAACAGTTCCTAGAGAAAGAGTACCAGTAGGTACAAGTTCTGCCTGTGGCTTGACCTCGGTGAGGCTCACCGTCCCAACCTCTCCTCCCTACCAAGGGCCTGTCTGTGGCTTGAACTTAAGGTAACCCACCTTCTCTACACATGCTACCCATCACATGGTTGAATCAGAAAACTAGTTCCAGTTTAGCCTGTAACAGCAAGAAGGCCATAGCCACCCACCACAGGCAGGCAGACTTTTCTGCCCCTACCAGCCAGTTCCCAATTAACCACATAAAGACTTAATTAATTAAGATACAAAATATTAGTTACAAATGCTCCACTAATAGCTTAGGCATGTTACTAACTAGCTCTTACAATTTCTCCATTAAAAATATTTAGTAAGCCTTTTATTATTTTTTATTTAAAATTTTTTCATTTAATTTTTTTTCATTTTGCATACCAGCCACGGTTCTGCCTCCCTTCCCTTCTCTCGTCCCCCACCTCAGTTATGCTAGCTCTGACATTTTAATTTACCCATATTTTTATCTGTGCTCTGCCATGTGATAACTTTTTTTTTTCAACATGGCTAGTTCATCTTGCTTCTCTCAGCGTCTTCTCGAAACTCCTGAGACTCCTCCCTCCTTCTGCTTCGAGTTCTTCTTTTGTCTGTAAGTTCCGCCTAGCCTCTACCTGTCCAGCTATGGGCCTGTCAGCTCTTTTATTAACGAAGGGGAGTAATACATATTTACAGTATACAAAGATTGTTCCACAACAACCCACCATGAAAGTAAAAATAGCCAAGCAAATACATCTGGGTTAAACTATTATCTTGATTCCCAGGTATCTGGCCATTGACAAGCCACCACATCTCTATGCAACAGCCTCATTCTATAACAGCGACCTCTTGTGGCTAAAGTGTGGAATAGTCTCAGCCTTCTTTAGCATATATAATCCTCCAACACCCCTCCACCACTCCTGCCCCAACTTCCTGTACTACAGGGAGCAGAATGAGGCTAACAATTAAGCACTCACCTTTGAAAATAAATTCAAGTGAGAAATCAAATAGCTGATGGGAAAATCAAAACTGACATTTTATTGTGCCATAATTATTGAAAAAAAAATTACAAGCAGTGATTGCATCATTGGTGGATTTTGATGACCATTTTTAATGACCTCTCTGTCTCCTTTTACCCTCAGGGTTTTTTGTTTTGTTTTGTTTTGTTTTGTTTTGTTTTGTTTTTGTATATGCCTACAAAGTTAATCTTTAACTATTAACTTTGTCCAAAGAAGTCTACCATGTTCTGATATAACCTCGAAACAGGCAGTTGTTTTCATCCTCTTCTTTTGCCTTTCCCTATACTCTGCCACTGCAAATCTGTGTGTGTGTGTGTGTGTGTGTGTGTGTGTGTGTGTGTGTGTGTGTGTGTGTTATTTAAATTTCCATTTTAAGTTTGTCCTCTACACTCCCACCCTGCTTTTTTTTAAATTCTGTGCATGTGGGGGGCGTGGAGGAGGCACACAGATGGAGGTCAGAGGACATCTTTTGGGCATGGCGTCTCTCCTTCCACAGTGAGTTCCAGAGATAACACTCAGGTCACCAGGCTTATGCAGTAGCACTTTTATCCACTGGGCCATCTCACAGGCCTGGAGGTTTAGCTTTGTAGAACTACCAACTCGTTTTTCAAAGTAAGTGAAGCCATTTTTACTCCAGTCCTTAAACAGAATGTAAGAGAATTTCATCTTTGCTAATACTCAGCATCACACACTGGACCACTCCAGGTGGCCTGTGTCACTGTGACTTTTTCATTTCCCTGATGACAGATTATGTCAATAGCCAATCTTCTGCATAGTACCAACTTTAATGTTATTTTCTGAAATGCCTGTTCAAGTCTTTTGCCAACTTCATTTATTTGAAAAGTTGCCTTATCTTGTTTGTTCCATAGATGCCCTTCACAGGGTCTGAATACCAGTTGCTTGCCTTATATTTCCTTATGTGTGCATGTGTAGATACAGACACATAAACACTTCAGCCTATGGTTCATCTCTTTTCCTCTCTTAATGTTGTGTTTCCAACAAGAGATGCTTTTCATGTCTTGCTTAAGAAATCTTGCCTTAGGATTATGATGTGATCATAGCAGTATGGTATTTTCTTCTAAAAATGCTTGTTGTATTATATTTCAAGATACATGTCTTTTTTCTTATTTTTTCAGATGGAGTCCCATGTAGCCCAGGTTAGCCTTAAAATCTTTATCCTCCTGTCTCCATCTCCCAAGTATTGGGTTTATAGGTGTGTGTTATCACATCTAACTCTTAAATTAATTTCCTATTGATAAGCTCTCGTGTTTATTTCTAAATTTCTCTACTTCTGATACATTGGTAGACTCAGTGAAAGTGTCTTATCAAGTTCATGGACCCTTGGAGGCGGGGATTAGCCAGTGGTCTGAACATCATGACTGCTCCATGAAGATGGCATGTGAGCTTCCTGATATGTGTGCAATCTTCACAGACCATGAGGTGGGCACCACCAGGCTGTGTGACACAGAGCCCCTTCTGCAAGAGGCTGTCAGCTGACAAAGGTACTCTGTTGGAGGGGAGATTTTTATTTTATTAACGTAGAACTGCCAGAGCTTCCCTGGGGTGCTGTGCAGGCTTATAAATCATTGCAACCTTCCTTGTACAGTCTACATTTGTTTATTTGCTAATATGACCTCCATGATCTTTAATGGTTCTACCCATCTGCTTTATCAGTTCCATGAAAAATCCTGCACTTTCTGGCTCTCTGAATGGATGACAAGGAAAGGAAGCCGTGGAGTACATCCCATACTCTCTTCACACTCCATCTCCCATTCCATATGGTGGGGGCAGGGGATGTCACTGGGTCTAAATTTGTCACATGTTCTTTAAGAAAGACCCTGTGTCTATCATGCAGAACTTTGACTTTACAAATATATCTGTGTACCTATTCAAAATGATTTCTTCATCTTTTGTAACTTTAACAGTTACATCAGTATTTTTTCCTTTTTTGTTTATTTTATTCATACCCCTCATCTTCAAAAGTTTAAAGACAGAGAATGTCTTCACAGATTCATGTTCGCGTGAGTGTCCTGACTGACTCTACCTTTGTTTGAGGGGCAAAGGGAACCACTTGGTTCAGCTCTTTATTGAAGTTTGTCATTATTTTTATTTCCCTTTTCAAAAAGGAAACAAAAGACTAGGAGTTGTAAGAAAATGTCTCTAGTTATCCCTCCTGATTTCATTGCTGCTACCATGGTGGAGCCTCTGCCTCACCAGTCACCAGGGAAGATGGGAATGGCCAGAGTCTCACCCTCCACTTTCTTTCCTCAGAGCATGTTTGGTCTGCTTTATTTATGGTGGATTCTCCAGGAACCAGAGCTTCTCCAGGATTTTACTATTCCCTCCTTCAATACCTGGGTATTGAAGTACTCGCTGGGTTTCTTTCTGTTAATTCTCCCAAATTAGCTGTCTTGAATTCTAATGCCTGATAGGAAATCTCACGTTTTGGTGATGAACTTTTTCCTGTCAGTTTTCAAGAGGTTGTGCATTCCTCCACCTCCCTGAGATTGCTCTACATGGCTTCCCAGGCTCCAGCCTCAATCTTTGCCCTCCTCTGCTCCTAGAAGATGGCAGAACCTTCCTTCAGAAAAAGGGGGAGTGTTGTTTCAGACAACCAGATACAAACAACAATATTTTTTTACTCTCTTGTACTCCCTACTTTCCATTGAAAGATATTTGAAAGATTGCTAACTATGATCCTTCAACTACTAACCTTTTCACCCCATGCACTATTTTTTTACTCAGTTCTGCAGCATAATTCAGGTTGACAATTCAGGCTGATCTCAAATCTCTGGTCATTACTGTCACTTTCTATGTCATGGAATACCATATGGTGAGGGACTCACAGAGGCCAAAGCCATCGTGTCTTTATGGCTTTCTCTATCAATGATTGTGTACATATGTGACTGCACACACACGCAGACAGATGAGTGGGAGCACATGCATACACGAGAGAGACAGAGAGAGAGAGAGAGAGAGAGAAATCAAAGTATCTTTTCTTTTCCTGAACTTTGACATTAATCATCTCAATACAACAAAGCGGAGAAATATTTATAGGCCTTTTTATGGAGATAAAGATTTCAGACTCTGGTGTTTATTTCTGACTGTGCTGGTTTTAGATATCTGTCCTTGGATGGAGAGATACGCCCAATTAATCCACGGCTTGGAGTAAATCCAGTCATTTCCCAGTCACCAGCTTTTGCAATCATACTGCCCTCTGCTCATCACTGTGCCTTGCAGTTAAAGAAAGCACATCCTCAATGGACTTAAATGTTAGCCAAGAATTTATGTCTTCTATAAAGAAGCCTCTAAAAATACAGTAAATATTAAGGGAGACTACATCCAGCCACTCAACACTATCACCAAGTGTGGTGCTCTGAAGGATAATGGGTCCCATAGGCCCATAGATTTGAATGACCGAGGACTGCTTAGGAAGGATTAAGAGGTGTGGCTTTGAGGTTTCCAAACCAAACACCACACCCAGTCTTGCTCTCTCTACCTGCAAATTGCAGATCAGACTGAAGGTCTCTGCCATGCCTGCCTGGCTTCCTGCTGCCATGCTTCCAATCCTGACGTTTATGGACTAATCCTCTGAAACTGTAAGCAAGCCTCCAGTTAAATGCTTGCCTTATATGCTGTCTTGGTGTTTCACAGCAACAAAACAGGACCTCTCCGTTTGCTGTGTTGTGGTGATTTGAAGGGGAATGGCCCCCATACACTCATGTTTGTTATTTGGCCCACAGGGACTTACCTTATTAGAAGGTGTAGCCTTGTTGGAGTAGGTATGGCATTGGTGGAGGGAATGTGTCACTCAGGGGGTGGGTATTGTGGGATATTTATACACTGTGAGAAGTTGTATTGTGATTGATGTTATAAAAATCTAAACGGTCAATAGCTAGGCAGGAGGTATAGATGGGACTTCCGGGCTAAGAGGCAACTCCAGAAGAAGAAATGTGGGGTTGCCATCTAGACATCAAGGAAGCAGGATATGCAGGAGGAGAGGTAACAGTCATGAGCCATATGACAGGATATACATTAATAGAAATGGGTTAATTTAAGTTATAAGGACTAGCTAGGAACAAGCCTAATCTATCAGCTGAACTTTCATAATTAATAAGAATTCTTCATACTGTTATTTGTGTGCTGGTTGGCAGGGAAGGACTCATTACACATGGTGTCCAGCATGGAGACATAGATTTCCAAATAGGACCTGAGGAAGCTTTACAAACATTTCAAACACAAAACCTGGAGCCAGACATGGCTTCCTAGTCCTGTAGTCTCTCAAGCAGACACAGCACACAGAGATGCAGCTACCATCCACTGCATGTGAGCTTGAGCCAGACAGCACCATGTGCAGAGCCACACAGCAGTAGCTCAGCAGTTTAAGGTTTGGCTCCCATGGTCAGAGAATACTAAAGACCTTAAACAAACCAACAAAGACAAGTCCACGCAGAGAAAACCTCTTAACAGGTTACATTGTATTCTAAAATGTGCTTAGATGCTCAAGAGAGAAAATAAAATGGGTATAGCTAGTCATAGAAAAGAAATAATTTAAAAATAATAAAGTCTTTAAAGAGAGAGTAAAATAATACAAAAGGAAGAAGGCGGGCTTTGGTATCCCACGCCTTTAATCCCAGCACTCGGGAGGCAGAGGCAGGTGGATCTCTGTGAGTTGGAAGCCAGCCTGGTCTACGGAACAAGTGCTGGGATAGGCTCCAAAGCTACACAGAGAAACCCTGTCTCGAAAAACAAAAAACAAAAACAAAAACAAAAAAGAAAAGGAAGAAGGCATGTAAAGATGAGAAATTCACTGGGTGTCTGGATCCTGCATGGTGTTTTGTTCACTTTGAATTTTTTAAATGCTAATGAACAAATAACAATAGCTACCAAAAGACATTGGATTGTGGAAACTGCTAAACTAAACCAAACTATATATTTTTAAAATGTCTTAACTTCAAAATGAAAGTCAGAAAGTACGTTGTGTTGGGGGAGATGTTGTGCCTTTGTTTATACAGGAAACAAAAAGCTATGAATCTCTTCAAAATTAATAAAGGCCAGAATTGACCAGGGGAGACCTGCTGAGGATCTTGGCTCTAGAAATGCAGGGGAAAAGACAGGAAATACTACAAGTGAGGTGACCTGTATGCTGATCCCTCTGCATGGGAACAGCTCTGAAATGGATGAGACATGGTAAATCTTATTGGCTACGGAGCCCCCATGACTCGTTATTAACATGCCATCCTTTCGTACGGCATGGATAGAGGATTATATTACAGTTTGGTTATATAGTCCAACCAGACTTATAAAGTTGGCAGGCGCTTTTTACCTGCTCAAACACAAAATAAAAACCATCTTTAATTGACTTGTGCACACTGCACATTCCATACTTGTGTTGTACAAATATTTATGTTACTTTTAAAACTTTGTGTGTTTTCAGAAAAAAAAAAAATGAAGAACAATCAGACACCAATGAAGACAAGAAGCTGTGGTGATCCAGCCTCAGGAATGTCTCTGTTACAGTGTCCTCAAAATTACCTATCCAGAAGAATTTTAAACCTGCTGGCAGAGATGGCCCAGCTTCACAGATTACTCTAGCCAGGACGCCAGATAAGCTTCCCCATCACACAGAGACTACACAAAAGTAATACAGCTAGCTCTCCCACTTTTCTCAGAGTCTCCTGAAGATGCCAGCACTGATAAACAACAGGAAGCAGTCTAGAGAACATGACACCCACATTTCCAAGAAGTGGGGTGGGTGGTTTCTAATCATTTGATGGGTGTTTGTCATTGTTTAGGGGGAGTTCCTTGCAAGTTGTTATTGTTCATTGTCAAAAAAAAAAAAAAAAAAAAAATAAACAAAGGAGGTTGGATTCAGTGATCTCTTTCTGAAAAGAAAAGGGGGAAATAGAAATGAAAGGATAAAAAGGTGGATTATGGAATCTACTTTCAAACTAGAAAAAGCAACTACTAGTCTCAAATATCTTATATTGGTATGGATATTTGTATATTGATACGAATTTAAAGTTACTCACTCTTGTTATACTGTATGTTATACTGTATGTATGTTATACTGTATGTATGTTTCTACTCTTAAGATATAGTACCTATGCAGCACATTTAGTAATGTAATATAAATTTCTAGTCCTTGAAGGTTATGATTATAAACTGTTTAGGATAATTAAAAAATTCAGGTTAGTAGTTAATTAACAATCACATTTATGACCATGTTTGATATGTTTCCAAGGTCAAACACACACACACACACACACACACACACACACACAGCAGACAGGTGATCTTCAAACCCTTTACAGACCCACAGATTATGGCATTTAAAATATTTTAATAGCCTAATGCTTTTCATCATGATAATGAGATGACAGACATTGAAGAACCATCATATGGAGTTTGCCTTAAATGTGGAAAAGCTAGCCATTTGAGCCAAAAACTGCCCTTGTCTTGACTGCTGACAGTATGCTGTCAAAATTGGACAAGCAGAACACAAAAGAAGGCAACTACAAAACTTTGCAAAGACAAGGAAGGACAGTCCTTCAAAATTCCTGATTCACAGAAAAGTCTATCAGATATTCTATGCTGGTAGGCCAAAGATGGATGCCCTAGTGTTGTAGGGGAACATCGGGTGACTGTCCAGGCAGCCAGATGTCTCTGTTGTTTCCATAGTTTTAGAAGTTGTTTTCTCTACACTTTCTGTTTACTCAAGCAATATATTATCCTTCTTGGGTCACTGATGGGGATTAGTGACTAGAAAGTTATAAAGTTTTCCTTATTATCAAATTCAGAAAAAAAAAAAAACTTACACAAAAGACGTAGAGTTTGTAAGGTTGAAAAACGTAAAAGTTTACATGGTCTTATCTAAGATATTTTAAGATCTAAACATATTTTTAGGATGGTAATATAAGTTATGATAGAAAGTAGTTTAGGTATATAACTTTGGACTCATCAAGATAATATAGATAACAGAGTCATTTCTCCAAATTTGCCAAATGCAAAGGACTTGACATTGTGCATGTAATTTTGACTTGATAATTGTTTTTATTGTATATAATTTTCCTGTATTAGAGTTAAAACCTTTCCTTTTTATTTAGATTAAATAAAAGGGGGAAATGTCGTGGGGAATATGTACACTGTGTACAGATGTATTGCTGTGATTGGTGTAATAAAAACCTGAACGCCCAAAAGCCAATAGCTAGGCAGGAATTATAGGCAGGACTTCCAGGCAGAGAGAGAACTCTGGGAAGAACAAAGTTGGGGTTACCAGCCAGATGCCAAGGAACCAGGATGTGCAGGAGGAGAAGTAATAGCCAAAAGCCAAATGACAGAATGTACATTAATTGAAAAGGGTTAATTTAAGATGTAAGAACTAGTTAGGAACAAGCCTAAGCTGGAGGCCAAGCTGTCATAATTAATAAGAAGTCTCTGTGTCATGATTTGGCAGCTGGTTGGTAGGACAGAGAAAGATTTGTTACAGGAGGACTTTGAGGTCTCAGAAGTTCAAGTCAGTTCTCTCCCTGCTGCTTGCAGATCAACATGTTGAACTGTCCACTTCTTCTGCAGCACCATGTCTGCCTGCCCACTGCCATGCTTCCTGCCATGATGATAATGGACTAAACCTCTGAACTATAAGCTAGCCTCAATTAAAGATTTTCCTCTATAAGAGTTGTTGTGTTCATGGTGTCTCTTCACAGCAATAGAGACCTTAAGACATCCCTATTCCAAGATGCCCCTTTATCCTGACGAGTATGGTGCCAAAAGTGTCACCAATGGCCTCTCTCATCCAAGGATGAAAAGGGCATTCTGCAGCATTCCTACCCAATCCTGGAATTTGTCTAACTGCACCAGTTTTGGTCAAATGATCTCTCCAAAGCCGCTGGCTGGTGGGAAGAAAGGTCTCCATCACTTCAAACCAGGAAAAGTTTCAGCCTTTAAAGATACTCAAGTTTCAGAAGATGAAAGTCAGAACTCTGAGGAGGTAGAAGAATGTATTCCACAGTCTGCATCACAAGCCTGTACCAGCCCTTCCTGATGGCTGGCCCTGCCTTTAAAACAGAAAACACGCGTGCATACTCTCTCTCTCCCTCCCTTCCTCTCTCCCTCTCTACCCCCTCTCTCCCTCTCTATCTCTCTCCTTCCTCTCTCTTCTCTCCCCTCCCTTTCTCCCTCTCTTCTTCCCTCCTCCCCTCTCCCTCTCTCCCTCCCTCTCCCTCCCACACACATATACACCAGAGCAAAAGGCACCTCCTGGTTCCTAAAGGAACCTGGGTACTTGGGGAAGTAACCTGACCTTCCTACTCACTTTTCCTCCAAGACTTAAGGTTATTTTTAAAGATAAATACACATGACATTACAAGTTGTATCATTATGAGCTTTAAATATTTGTATTAAAAATAAATTCTATGTCACAGAGAAAATATTTTTAAATACATGACAAAGGTTGCAAATATTTTCCTGACACAGATGCCCAATATTCTTGCAGGCATTTACAGATAGGATCTCCTCTCTTGGCTTTTCCTTGCATTGTTAGTCCTTTGAAGTATGGTTTCAGGAGATGGGTCCTTGGGTGCAAGGGGTGAGATGGATGGGATATCCCTGTTGCTTATTATTTAGCAGGAGCATGGCTGGGAACATAGACACAATGTGTGCAGGGAGTCTACAAATTAGTAACTCCTTCCCTGCTTCCCTCACACGCTTCCCTCTCTTCTTCCTTTCTTTATTCCCTGCCTTTTGCCTGTTTTTCTCCCTTCTTTCCATTCTCTTTCCCTTTCTTCTTTCTCCATCCCTTCCTTATTTACTTTCCTGGCAGAGTTTAAATGTTCTCTTCATCACTGTTTTCTTACCTCGGGTGTTTTTATTCTGTCAGAAAGTGTGACAATCTAAGGTCATTGCTCAGCTGGACTTAGACCTAGGAGATACTTTCAACAGATTTAGAGAAGTGAATGGCTCTCTTGGGTTACTCAGTTCCTCAGCATAAGTCAAGTACAGTCCCCCTCCCTCCCTCCTCTTCTTTCCCTCTCCTCTCACCCCTCCCCTTACAATCCCAAGTCTATGAATGCATGGCACCTGTGATATCACAGTGTTTGCTGGAATGGAGGGAAGGCTGATGCTTTAGAAAAGGCTCATCAGAGTCTCTCTTCTCTAAGAATAACATTAGCTTCTGGATTTGTTTTGTAAATTATCCATAATGTTGTCTATGTCTCAATCCCCCCTCCAGTTTTGAGTCCCTAAGCAACCATAAAAATGACAAGAACTGCCCAGGTTAGATAAGTGGACAGGAAGGAACCAGGGAAATGATTCTGTTTCATGCCCACTTTGAAATTTCTCATTGGAGAACACTATTGACATCTTTTCCTCTTCCCTAAGACATATCAGGAAGGTTTACATCCAGGACCACAAGCCAGGATGGAATAGAGGCAACTAACAGGTTTGAGAAGTTACCAACATTTCCCTCTACGTGCTCATATTCCAGAGGCTCTGCAGGTACTGTCCTCTCTAGACAGGTTGCCATCTAGCTCATTCAAATATATAATGGCATAGGAAGATTTCCTATCTTGCTGGGAACCTTATATGAACCAAAAGACTGCCACTAGCCAATCCTGAATGTCTTAAGGAGATAGAGTATATAGGCAACACATACAGCCTTAACACTTAAAATGATGTTTTCCTCTTAAAATATAAAAATGCATTTCATACTTGGTTACTAATGGCAAACATTTGTTCTAAACATGTTATAAGATTCTATTCAGAGTGCAGTGTTCAGAGGTTTTGTGAGTCACAGGCCAGTTGAGACCTGTCTACTCTCAACAATCAGTAGTGAATCCTTTGTTTAGTGTAGTTTAGTGTCCCAAGGAATCAAGTGTGCCTGGCATATTTTTAAAAGCATCTCAGGAAGTCTTGTACCAGAGGTTCTGTTATAATATCATATTTTATATAAAGCTTCCTAACTTAACCAATCACATGAGACACTTCTGAAGAGACCTAAGAAACCCTGTCTTGACTTGAAAGGAGTGGCAAGTCTATGTGTGAGCTTGCTACTAATTACCCTTGACTCTGGGGCTGGAGGTCAGTGCTCTTCTTAGAGCTCGGTCCTCCAGGTGTATCGCTAGAGGGAAAGGGGCTGTTTGGAGTCCCATTTACTAAGCAGGTATAATCACCTGAAATGTTGACTCTGTGTCATCCTAGAATTGATGGTAACTGGAAGGAAGCAAATATGTTGTGCTAATTCAGGCAGTGACAGCTTCCTTCCCTTTTACACTGTACAGCAACCTCCTACAGAGGCTGTAAATCTCACCTCTCTGTGGAGCTAATGAGATGGTGTCACTATGTAAGGGAATGACCTGGGGACCCAGAGAGCAGAAGGAAGCCTTTAAAAGGGGGGAAGTTTTCACCGGCTAACCTGGAATATAGAATTGCTCCACATGGCCAAGGTCATCCTTCCACATATCTGTGAGAAGCTTACTCACAACGTGGGAAGGGAGGCCGGTTGGCCTCCCACTGCTGGGCTATCTAATAATTGCTTTCTGAGCCAGGGATCATTTTTATTCTTGTTCTTACTGTTTTGTTTCTCAATTGATTTCTTTAACCAACAATTATTGACCACCTAAGCACTATAGGCTCTAGAGGTGTGGAGATGACTGAAACACATCCCCAAGGAATCTGTAGGCTGTTAAATAAAAGGGTCATGGAAACAACAACCAAGGCAATGAGACAAGAGCCATAAGTGAGAGAGGATCCCTGATACTGGCCAATGGCAGGATCTGCAACAATAGTGAATGGGCCTCGGAATGTAAAACATGGCCTGCACCCTCGTCTACGGACTCCAAAGGTGACTGAACTAGAGACCATTACTTCAGGTGTATATTATTTTACTAAGCACAGAAAACACAGTTCAAATAGTAAAAGAAAAGTCTCCAGGCACAACTCTCTGGACTGCTCCTTGCTTTTCAAGGTTGCCTCATCTATGGTTGAACTACATTGTTAAAATCTCTTTAGTGGATCTAAGCTACTTATTTTACATTGAAATTGAACCCCTGGGCATCCTTGCACATATTCTTAATTAATTAATTTCTTCTTTCATTAAGCAATAGATCATAGAAGATGACTTCAGGATAAGTATAGAATGAAGCTCCTGGATCAATTATAAATTATCAACTTGGGATGCCCAGCTTTACTGCCTCCATGTTCTGGAGTTTCCCCACCCGCTAACAACACAGACAATCCCAATGGTAACTACGTCCCTGCTGGTTTCAAGCTTTCCCCAGAAGAAAATGTGACTGTTGAGGAAAATTATTATAGTATTTTCATATAGGTTAAAAGGCAGATAAAACATGAAATTAGGAGAAAGGTTAATGTATAAAAATGGATGTGGCTATAATTGGATTGGACTGCAAAAACATATTATCTGTAGTTACCTTGACAGAGTAACATATTTTCAGAGACATAGAAGGATCTCACCAAATAGCTAAAGGGTGAAGATGACTAACAGGGGGTAGCAGGGAGTGAAAGAGTGACCTTTGTTAAGTGCTTATTATTTACTGGGACTCAAAAAGGCAAACTATATACAACATGCATTTATTATTGCTTGTTTTGTACAAATGAAGAAATCAAGGCTGAAAGGAAAGTAGAAACATACCATGGGCTTTCCCTGAGCAATGCATCTACTATTTGCAAGGGCTAGAACTCCAAGTCAGACCTGCACTGAGTTTCATCCCTGATATTTTGATCATATTATTCAAAGACTTCACTACTTACATGTATCCTTTGGATGACATGACTGTGTGTGTTGATATTCCTGACATCAATGTGCACACACACACACACACACACACACACACACACACACACACAAAGTTAGGGGGGGAACAGAAGAAAATGAATTGTTGTTTGAGGAAGAAAGATGAGGTGGTTCCAGATAATAGTGAAGAATAAACACTTCTCTTCTAAATGGCCTATAAGTTATAATATTCCTCTCCTCTCTGAGAGTGAGCTCTAGGTAGGTGATGCCACAATCTCCATGTCTCTGTGTTCCTGCAGGAAGAATTCAGCAAAGAGTGGACACTGGATGCCCTCTGGTGAAAGCTATGCTGTCTAAACTGTTCTTCTCAACTGTCTTTGTTCTTAGTAGGAATCTTCTGGAATCATATCAAAGATAGTCATATTGAGTCAACAGAACACACACACACACAGTAGTGAGCTAGAGTTCCCATTGGCACACTGTCCATTAGTCATGATCCCATCACGCTTCTAATGACCCCATGCTGTTCTTAGGTTCTATAGAGTGAATCCAATCCAACAGTTCCCTTTTATCAATGGAAGTTAGTAATTACCAGTAGAAATTTAAGTTTGTTGATATTCAAAACAGTCAGCAACCAATATACATTAACTCCAATAGAACACATTATAGGTATGAATATCCATCCATAAGCAATGTCTACCTACTAAATGTCAGATCCCCCTGATTCAAACCAGACTTTCTCTTTGTTGTAGAATGAAGACAAATAATGATATACACAAACACACACACACACACACACACACACACACACACACACACACACACACACACACGGGCGGGGATGGGGGGAGGCACCAGTCTGAACAAACAACTAAATTTTGTCCTTCAAAAGAAGAGCAGTTACCTCAAAAGGATAATGCATTCATTTAATGTGTGGTCATTGCTGAAAATACTTTTAAAATTCCTCTTGGAATTGCCTTCATGGTCAATTTATGAAACAAAAACAACAAAAATATAGTTTTGTATATTTTTATACTCACATTTCCTTTTTGAAAAATTTATAATTATAAGAATATCCTTGGTCAGAAAAATCGCTAAATAATTTCTGGTTCTTTCAAAAATAAATCACCCACATTTTTCAAATGCAAAAAGGTAAACTAATTAAATACATATAACCAAATGTGATACAAACTCAGAAAACAAAATCATACTTTTCATGTAATTTTTTTAATACAGTAAAGCCACATACAGAAAGCATGTATTTTCCAGTGTCAACCTTTGATTTGTGTGTTACTCAGCTTCTCTCCACAGAAAATCCCCTGCAGTGCACACAGCTTCCTCGTGTAGTTTCACTGTTTGTGTACCTTCAGACCCATGTTTAAACTAGATAGACCCAGCCTGATAGCAGTAAGAGGTGGAGCCTGTAGGGATGATAAGGGGACTCTGTTCTCATGGATAGTCTCATGTCTTCAGAAGAGACTGGAGGAAAACAAATAGTCCCTCTGCACCCTTTCTGCAAAAATAAAGTCTTTTAGCTACATGAAGCCATTTTCATTCCCTCTAAACTACACATCAGCAGAGCATCATGATGGAAGCATAAAGAAGCATCCCCAGATACTAAGTCTACTGGTACCATCTTAGAATTTAAGACTCCAGACCCATGAAAAATCAATTATTATTCCTGAAAAAGCACCAAGTATCAGGTATTTTATTTAAGTCGCATCAATGAGCTAAAGATACCAACTTATCCAAGTTGCTATGCTTCAGATAATATGACTGGATTCCCCTACTGTCTGCCTCCCATTTATAAATCATTTCATTGGGTGTTGATGTCAAATTCCAGGCAGCCAATACATGCTGACCAATACATGCAGCCTCATTCAAACATCAAAGTGAATTCATCAAAAATCAAAATTTTAAAATAAAAATTAAGAGATAAAAATAAATTTTCCAGCCGTATAGCAGTGGAAAAGTGAAAAGTCATAAAATGTCAAGGAGGAGTTGAACAGAGAGAGGTCAAGATGACCAATATAAAATGTAGTCATGAAGGATCGAAACCATGGAAAATGGAAAACAAGGGAATGGAGCATTGAACTACATAGCAAACACTTCTTGGTTGCCTCTCCTACACGAATGTTCCCCTCAGCAACAACTCTGCAGTGCTTGTGCAGCACAAGATTCTGCCGTTCATCCTGTCTACAGAGTGAAACACTGACCTGGGTGAAGCCAACAGATCCACAGGTCAACAGGAGGTAGTGACTGACCTGGGTACCTAGTGAACATCAGGACTTCAACTGGACATATCAAAAGAGATATCCTGTTTCTAGTCACAGATAGAAATAGGTAAAGTGAATTTCTAAGATCCAATGAATCATATCTGTGGTGGTTTAAATGAAAATAATCCCATAGGCTCACAGGGAGTGGCACTATTAAGGGGTATTGTCTTGTTGGGGTAGTGTAGGGGAAGCTGTAGCCATGCCTACTTAGGGGCTGGCTACAGGTGTGCCTGACCACGCTTGTGAGGGTGTGGTCAGGGTGACAAAGAGTGAGACTTTCAGGGGACTGTGCTTCTCTTTTGGTTTCACTTTTGTACTTGCTGGACAGACTGCTGCCACGCAGGCTGGCTAGGTTGCTCTGTAAGTAAGGCTTTTCCCTATTAAATACCCTTATATTTCTACCTGACTCCGTATTGGTAATTTCCCACTTTAGGGTAGAGGTGGCCTTGTTGGAGGAAGTGTGCCACTGTGGGTGAGCTTTGTGGTTTCAGAAGCTCACCCCAAGGCCAATGTAACTTTGTCTCCCTGCTGCCTGCTGAACTAGATGTAGAACTGTCAGCTCCTTCTCCAGCACTATGTCTGCCTTCATAACGCTATGCTACCCACCATGACAATAACAGACTAACCCTGTAGGCCAGCCCCAATTGAATAGTTTCCTTTGTAAAAGTTGATGTAGTCATAGTGTCTCTTCACAACAATAGAAACCCTAACTATGACAATGTCCATTTTAGTATTACAGTCGTGGGACCTTGAAGTAAAATTAAATATTTTGGAAAGTATAGAAGGAAAATAAGTCAATAATAGACTTTTGTATATGCTAGAATTAAATCTTCATCTTTTTCATTTCATTTCTTTTTTCTCCAGATAAGAGACATTCAATTTCTTATTATTTAAATCAACTCATTGGGTTTTTTCCTTATTTGCAAACCAGTGTGCTCTCATAAAAGAGAGACATCTGTCTCTCAAAATTTCTCAGTCCCTAAAATTCCAGTTTAAACTCAACTGTTTCTCCTCCAAAGTAATTCTTTCTAAAAGCTTACCTGTGTAAATTCTACTTGTTGAACTTGAGAACCAACCTCAACGTGGCATGTGTTTGATATATCATGAAAGTCAAATAAATCTAAAGGTTAAAGTTACTTCCCAGATCCTTTATAGCCACTACCCAAGTATAATCACATATGTAAGGGTATGACCTCCTACATCATCTTCAGAGTTTAGTTATGTATTATGTTTATTTATGCTGGGATGCTAAGGCTTAAATACAAGGCTCATGCCTGCTAAGCAAGTGTTCAACTGCCGAGATGGATCCTAGCCTGAGGTTTTAAAAGAACAACGGTAACAGACTCTGGCTACTCCTGAGCTTGCTTTTTGTCTCCCTCCTCTTTGGTGGCACAGGCATTCTCACACATCATTTTCATGGCTGCACTGTATGCCATGGCAGGGTCATAATCTACTTAATTACTGTGACAATGAACATTTGTGTCGTCTCCTTGACTTTTTGTCATACAAATAATCCTAATGAGCAGTTTCATGGTTTTATTTTTCTTCAATTCTTGTGCTAGTACTTTCGGAATAAATTTTAAAGATAGAATTGTTCTTACAAAACATGAATATTTTGGACTAGGGAGTTGGCTCCATGGGTAAAGTGTTTGCTGCACATTCTTGAGCACAAAAGCTTGGGCTCTCAGTACCCACATAAAAGCCAGCATAGAGTCTGTCACCCCAATGCTAGGTGCAGGGTTAGGGGCAACACGGGTAGATCCTAGGGACTTTTTTGTCAGATAGTCTAGTACAACTGGTGAACTGGTTCCATGAGAGATTTTTTGAGGCAGAGAGCAATAGAGAAAGATAACTGATGTCAATCTCTGGCATCCCCACTGTACACATAGGTGAGCATCCTGCCTATGTGTACACACACACATGCAAATGAACACTCACATGCATGCACACACAATGTATATTTTAAATTGTGATAGATTTTAATTGCCCCAAGCCAACAGGACAGAAGAGTACCTCTTTACCATTCTCTTTCAAACACCAGTATATTCTTTATTATTCATCGGTCTTTCTTGTCTTCAGGAAGTACCAATATAAAAGCAACATCTTAGGATGTAGGAAAATCCTGTCAATCAAATAATTTTGTTCAATGAAGTAGGAGAGATATAATATTTTATTTGAATTTTGGACAAAGATCAGTTCTGTGTAGACAAAAATTCTATGATAAAGATGAGATAAACTTTGTTAAAATTCAGTCTAGCTTTATAATAGACACCCATGAGTCTCTCTATAGAATTGGTGAATTGGGATCATCTGTAAGTCTAAACCAAAAGTAATACAGTCCTAGAACTCTTAATCAGAGCAATTAAGAAAGACAAAAAGGCAACCAAATAGGAACTGAGGAAATAAAATTTTCTATTTGCAGACAGCATAGCCAAATGATAATATTTACTTAAAATATGTGTGAAATCCTTAAGATCCCACCCAAAAGCTGTTAAAACTAATAAGTGAGGCTAGTGAAGTTCCAGGGTACAGAAAAAAACAGAAAAAATTCAGTAATATTTCTACACACTTAAAAATTCTCTGGGAAAGAAATGAAGAAAATAAATTCAATTTCATAGAAATAACATTAATCAAGGAAATAGAATTCTATGATCCAGAAACTAGAAAATACTGATGAAAGATACTGAACAAGGCTGGAAGGTATGATTCAGTGGTAGAGCACATGTTTAGCACATACAAGACCCTGCAGTCAATTTATAACACCAAAATATTTTTAAACATAATAATGGGAAAGACATCCCATGTTCATGGATTAGAAAAATTAATATCACTCTATCTGCTTTATAATTGTAGTGTTATTTTTCACAAAAATAAAAATTTTATGGAACAACAAGAAAATTCAAATAATCAAAGTTATCTAAAAGAAAAAGAAGAAAGCTGGAGGCATTATACCAGTTGAATTCAGAATCCACTACAATACTATAGTAATCTAAACAGTGTGTTACTAAAATTAAACACAGACACACAGATCAACCAGGAGAAATAGACTCCAGGATTAAAAGCATAAATCTATGTCAATTAACTTTCATCAAGACATTCAAGAGCATTCAAAGGTAAAGGACACTCTATACTAAACTGTCCTGACCTGCAGGACATCAACCTGGGGCAACAGAGTCAGGAATAGGGAATGGGGATAAGAGATGCAGAAAGAAAGACCACAAAACAGGATTCTGATCAAGTGGCAAACTTTACTTTTCTCAGGTTAGCTTATATAGTCAGCAGAGCAGGATATGGAGAGGGGCAGAATGGGTTGTTTGTGTACCAGATGTTAGAGTAGGAAGGATATTAGGAAGCCACAAAGAGGATGTTTGGCAGGGTAAAGAGGTCCAGGAGTAAGGGGTCCAGGAAGGGGTTGCCTAGGTGACTGAGCCTGTGGGTTGAGGACTTGGTCAAGTTGTTTCTTTTCTTGAGCTGAGGTTCTAAGGAGCTACTATGTAAAGGTTCACATACAACTATGTGATCAGCCAAGAATGGCCTAGGATCTCATGCTAAGCCCTGAGATTTGGCTCCCAACACTAAACTATGCTGGGAAGACTAGATAGTCACATATTATCAGACATTCATTTCATATGCAAAACCAGTTCAAATTAGATCAATGGCACTTAATAGCTAAAAGATGCAAGCAACCTAAGAGTCTATCAGTGAACAAATAAAGAAAATACAGTATACATGTATACAATGGAATATTAGTAAGTCTAAAAAGAAGAAAAGAAAATTGTGTCACTTGCAGCAGCATGGCTGAATCTGGAAGACATTACATAAATGAAATAAGGCAGGAACAAAGGGACAATAGGGTATGGCCTTGCTCATATGTACAATCTAAAACTATTTACCTCATTGAGCATAGAGTAGACAGGACTTACCAAGAGTAGGTGGGATGGAGAGGAGATGAGGAACTGAGGAGATGGTCAACAAAAGGTACAGAATTCTAGGTAGGGAAATATCTTAGTTACTTTTTTGCTGCCCTGATGGGACACCATGACCAAGGCAACTTGTAGAAGACAGAGAGTATAGGGAGCTTACAGTTCAGAGGGTTAGAGTCCATGACCATCTGGGGAGCATAGCAACAGGCATGCAGGTACTGGCCTGGAGCAAGAGCTTATATCTTGGGCCACGTGACCAAGGCAGAGACAGATAGACAAAAGAGAGGGAAGAAGGGAGGGAGGGAGGGAGGGGAGGGAGGGAGGAGGAGGGAGGAGGGAGGGAGGGAGGGAGGAGGGAGGGAGGGAGAGAGATTGCTGACTGTGAAAATAGCATGGACTTTGAAAGAGCCTCAAAGCCCATCCAAGTGACACACCTCCTTCAAGTAGGTTAAACCTCCTAGTTCCCAAATAGTTTTACTAACAGGAGGACCAAGCATTCAAATATCTGAGCCTATGGGGCCATCTGTATTCAAATTATCACAGTAAGATGAAACAAGTTCAAAAGGTCTACCATGTGTACGGTAATTATGGTTAATAATCTTGTAACCGAAAATTCCTGAGCCAGTAGAAGTGATCCCATCCAAAAATAAGTTTGTAAGATAATGTGTGTGCTGCTTCAATTTCACAGTTCTACAGTGAATACATGTTTCAGAACATCATGTCATAATACCATAAATATTTGCTTTTGTTTATCAGTTAATAATAAATAAAACTAAACAAAAAAACAGAGAAAATAAGTTAGAAATTCCCATAGAAAAAAATTACACAACAAGATAGCTTTTAAAATATTATTTGGGATGCAGAGATGTCTCAGGAGCTAAGAGCAATTGTTGCTCTAACAAAGGACCTGGGTTTAGTTTCCAGCACCCACATCAGGTGGCTCACAACCACTTGTAACTCCAGTTCTAAGGAATCTGACTTCTTGTCTGTGTGGGCACCTACACGCATATGGTACATACACATACACTTAGGCATGCATCCACAGAAAGAAAATAAATCACTAAAAAATAAAAATATTATTAGGACTAGTATGAGAAAAAAAGTCAATAATGTTTCAAGGAAACAAACACAGAGAATATTCTAGAAGCACAAAGCACTGTGGAAAGCATCCCAAAGAGGAGGTACCCCATAGTTTACTAATTTGCAAGGCAGCAATGAGGATCAGACATACATCAAAAAGATATTATGCGTCTTTAAGCAAGGATTATGATGTTGACTGTTGAGCCAATGATAGACCAATTTCAATTCGCAAATGATAGACCAATGGTGGATAAATTATGTCTTGAAATTTTAGTTGAGTATCTTCCCTGGCCCCTGTTCCTAAAAACTGTGGATACTAGTATTTGGTACTGTGGGCAAAGGGGAGACAGAGGTTCATGGGCCCTTGTTATTTGATAATACAGGCACAAATACATCTCTCCATATCTACTGAGCCTGTCTGTTTAGTCACCTCTTTATGCTACAAAGTTTAAAGTTAATCTTCATGTCTTAAAAATACATATGTCAGAGCGTGACTGATTTACTTGTCTTTCTTTGATGCCCTGGCTTAAAAGACTTGAATGCCATCAAATGTTGATCATTTATAATAGACACCTCGGTGGTACAGGTTCACAAAAAGAAAGGAGGCCAGATATACTGGAGTTTAGTAAAGAAAGAAACACAAAAGTGGAAACTAGAGAATACAACAGCGGTGTAAACTTCCTGATGTAGAGCCATCCCATGAGTCTTTAGTTCCTACAGATGGGAAAGACTAATCTTGCCTCCCCTTTTTGCAGAATATAACATTTAGGGATTGTTAGCCTTTCCAGTATGAATCTGGCTTATGTATGTTGGTACAACCCCTTAAGATTTTAGGTGGCTGTTTTAAATGGAAATGAAAAAATAAAACCACTCAAATCCTCCTCAATGACTCTGATTATCTTCTATTTCACATAACATGTATTTTATAGAGGTGCTAATCAAAAATCTGAGTTCTCCATTTCATGAGTAAGTAGCGCTTTTACATAGATAAGTGTAAATGAAGAGTAAACTCTCTGGTTGTATTCGTTATGGTCTTATTTTCAAAAACGTTAAGTACCTTAAAAAGGTGCCCAATTTTCATTTGATTCCCAGACATACAGCTTTATTTTCCTCTCTTCATAAAAATACAGGCAAATATGCAACAAGATACAAAAATCCAAAGAAGGAGACAATCATGACTTCGCAACATGGAAGGTAACAAAAGAGAATCAGTGGTTTAAGTTTTATAGCAGAAACAAAAGAGTTTTATTAAGCAGCAGGCTGAGGTAGCGATAGGAAAAGTGTCTACTTCTGTCTCTACACTCCGGGTCCCAGGACCCATCCATTCACGCTCCCCACCTCTCCATTGTCTACACACAGTCCAAAGAGAGCAACTATGTTCTGAGCACTGAGGAAAACCCTTGATCCAATGGAGGGCACCTTCTCCAGAAACCAAAGCAGAAGTGGAGGTCATGGGAAGGAAGAGAAGATGAGTAGGAAGACATAAAGGAGATGAAAGCCTGTGTGAGAAACACCAGTGAAGTAACTATACAAGAAACTGGATGAAACCACAGCTCTTCATCCTAAGCCATCAATAACCCCGAAACATGGAGTGTAGAGCTATGCTAATACTGTCACAGGTCCTGGTAAAGAATACACACCCCGAAACATGGAGATAAGCTAATACTCTCCCAGGTGTTGATGAAGAAAACACACCCAGGCAAACTGCCCTCACACAAAACCTTACTGACGGCAATGTGGGGAGATTTTTGAACAGGTGAAATTTCATCTCTAAAGAAGACATTAGATAAAATTAAAGTCAATAGGATTATCTTTTATTGATAAATATAATCAAAAAACTTTTTTACATCACAATTTCATGAAAACTGGTAGGTTTTGTTTGCCTGTTGTTTAGTCATTTGAAAAATCAAATAAAATAATAAAGGCAAGTGAATTTGCTTTTCTTCCAATTTTAACAACATCAGAATCTGAATTGAATACACTTAGGGCTTTTGTTATAGAGGACAAAAGTAAGCTTCCATTCAAAATTTGAGGAGTTCACAAGTAATCCGGACCCTGAAGGCATGGAGATAAAACTGCACCCAGCTTTTCTCTGAGGTTTGGGGTAGTTTCTGTTTGCAGTTAGGTCTGGAGATGGAAAGTGGACAGTAGCTCTAACTCATGGGGTCTAAGCTTAAAGAACATTTGTGATGAGGTAGCTTGCTGTCTGTCTCTGGTGAAACAAGGTCTCTATTGTTGGCATTTCAATATTATATTTATGAGACTTGTTTGTCCCTCAGAAATGCTTTGTCTGACTATCACATCTTAACTAGAACGCCTGTAATCTGAGCACTTGAATGTGCTCTTGCTCAATTTAGAATAATCTCATCCCTTTGCTTCATTTCACCATTAGAAGGAATATTTGAAGCACTCGTGAACAAATTTTATTCTCCCAAACTTACCCTCACCTAAAATAATTAATAGTCACTACGCAATGCATTCAAAAGCGAGAGAGTCAATCAGTGGGAGGAGGAAAGACTCAGAGAAACGCCCCATGTGTGGAGATTTTAGTCCAAGATCCTTTTGATATTTCACTTTTGAAATGTGTTTAGCACAGACTTTAAGGACTGGCAATTTGTTTAAAGAAATGGGTAAAATATTTGAAGCTACCACTTTATTTAAACTATTGTGCGCCCTTCAGTAAACATTCAGCACATGATTGAACCCTGTATGAACTTGTGCTTTGCAGTAGATAGAATCTAAGCTGGAAATGAATGGGGCAGCTATTGAGAAAGGGACAAAAAACTTACATGTGCATTTTTTTTTTTTTTGCCCACACACAAGCACTTACCCCCCAAAATACCATGTGAGTGGAATCCTTTATTAAAATGCCCCAAGGTTTTTTTTTTCTTTTTTTCCCCCTCTTGGCCTCAAAGTGCTAAACTGAAAGCAAGCTGTTAACAGAAATGAGTAATTATTGAAGCTCTAACAGGCAGCTTTCATTGAAGTTGATTACAGCAGCCATATAATCACTTTTACGGATGCGGTAATCACAGTAGCAGAGAACGCTTCACTTGGCTCTTATTGTTTTCGCTCAGGGTGGAGGTAGGGGGCCTGCAAGAAGCCGGTTTTACCACCTCTGTACAATCTCTGCTGCAAAAGAAATCTACACAACCCTGAATGGAGTGGAGAATCATTTATTCTTTCTTTATTAGCATTTTCTCCTCCCTCACACAAGAGTCAGGAAACGGCTGTTATTCAATATGCAAGCCAGAGGTTGTAATGACCGCTTGGAAGGGTATGACCAACAATTACAGGCCTTAATGAATTGGTGTAATCTAGTTGAGACTAAACACTAGTCGCAACTCTGGGCTGTCTCTTGGTTAAATTAAAAGAACAGCAATGCAAAGGAAGTTAACAAGAATTAATTAGTTAGATCGAACTGAAAACCTACTCATTAGAGATGTTATAGGCAAAGTGAAAGCCTATCTTCAGTGCAATTAGGTAGACAAATGAATTGTACAACTGACTGACTCACACCTGCTAACAGCTGAGGGCTATAGCGCTATGTATGGGCTCCACTTTCTCCAGTTCATGCATACTTGAAGAGTTTAATGGCTCTTACACTCTCATATTAGCCTCCGTTCCTCCAGATTTTGGCTTGCACTTTTGATCTAAGTAGGACCAGTTTCACTGCAGCAGAGTTTTAGCAAGTTCTGGCACAAGGGGATATGTTCGGAACTCCTCAAAGGGGGCCATCATGTCTAAAGGCAGCCCAGAGAAGGTTCTGGACTTTTCATCAAAGAAGGAAATGGCATCTTAAAGGGTATCTGTTTGCAGATATGCCTGTTTCCTAATTATTGAACCTTAAATCACTAAAAGACAGTCTGTGGTACCTGAATGTTAGAAACAAATAAATAGTAATAATAGGACAGTAACTCTAGAAAGGTTTATAGAGCAGTTGTTGTCTTTAATGATGGCTGGGAGGATGGCTGGAGGGAGGCACCCAGGCAAGGTCTGCTGTCCTTCAGAGTGGCCTGCACACAGATAAGGCAAAGAGAATCCCTAGAAATCTCAAGCTGGGACTTTTTGAGGAGTTGTTATCATAGTCATATATGCTGGTGTTTTTGCAGATGTCTCTCTGGCCTGTTTCTGCCGAGGAAGCTGGTCCTGACCTGGACTTGGAGATGGGCGTTGATGAAAACAGCGGCAGTAGGGAATGGAATTCTGGAAGCAGACTCATCCGCTTATATTTATGAGTGGGGTGAGAGGCGAGGGGTGGTGCAGTTCTCCAGCACTGGGGTTGAAGGACAAAAATCAGGAGTCAGAAGTTTACTTCCCAGTGCTGCCCCGGTGTCTCGGGATGAACTTGGAATAACCTCTCTGTGGCCCATATTTTTGCTTTTTTAATAGGGGTGATCACCAGGGTTTCCAAAATTTATGGGTCAGTCACAGGGGGGAAATTTCTACTAGTCCCCCCTCTCACCACCTCTTAATCACTTCCCCACTGCCATCACAGTGCTCTTTGGAGAGGCACCGGGGAGTTGTTTCCTCACCAGCCTCTCTTTCAGAGGGGCAGAGGAAGCACTAAGCCAGCAGAGGTCCCCAACTGCCCCTAGCCCCTCCTTGCCCCTGACAGCGGTCAGCCTACTGGTGCCACAGAGGAAGGAGCCTCTAAATAAAGCATTTGCTAACTGCAATTAATGAGTGCGTTTCTGAAGCCCTGACCATAGCTTCTACCGCCTTCACAGAAGGCTGACAGTGGCTAGGTTCACTGCGTAGAGTTGCCAGAAGGGGAAGCTATGAACGTACCAGCTGTAACCTTTTCACTTTATTATGTCATGCTAACAGTGGTTACAAAACCCAGGATAATTCAAGGGCCCTCCCAGGCCGCCATATCCTCTAAGCCTCTAGAGTTAAAGCTATTGAGCAAAAGCTTCTTTGACATTTCAGCCACTTCTGCTAATACACAATAAGCACACAAGCCATCAGAGAACTAGTTTAGTTTATTTAACACAAGTCTTCCTCCCTCTAAGCTAAAGAAAGCCCTCACGACGCTGCCCAATTACAGGTCAGAAATAAATGACTAAGGCAACAATGTAGGGTAAAGGCTGCAGAAAGACAAAGAGGAGAAATGGCCTCTTCAACTAAGAGCAAAGAGAACAAACCATGAATATGCTCAGAAGGGTCAGAATACAAAGCATGCTTGGAAATTTTCCCAGTCTTATTTGAGAGCCTGTAGACAGGGGTGAGACAACTGAGAGCATTTAAGGTTCTCACCCCACAGGCAACTTGTCGACCCGTGGGAGAATCTTCTCAGGACAAGAGTGGCATTGTTAGGGACCCAACCAGTGACTCTTGGTCTCATCATGCCATTTCCCTTTATATAGTTGCTGGACTGCTGACAGCTTAGGCCTTTCTATAGGGTCCATTCACTTCAATTTATCTAGATCTTAAATGCTGTTTTGGGTGGCTTCCTGTTCCCTGGAGCAGTGCTAGCAAAGATGGCAGCATTTGCACTCGTAGCTAAGATGGAAGGCACTTCTCTTCGGAATTACTGATTTGTGTTACCTTCTTGAGCTTCTGTAACAAGTCTTTATAAACTGGGTGGCCTCACAGAATCTATTATCTCAGTTCTGAAGGCTACAGGGTGCTAATAATGCCTGGAATTAATAAAGAAATTCTGGAGAATTCTTTGAAGAGTCATAAGTCAATCCATCTCAAGACTGTAATCAGTGGTGTTGGTTTTTTGATCCAAGGCATCATGACAAAAGTATGTTCTTCTGAGCAGTAGCCCTTGGCGATTCTTTGGATTTAAAAAATTGGGGGGTCAGGGTTAAGACATTCTAGAGTCAAATGGGTTTGGAAAAGCTGTACTCCTCTTTGTGGAGTCACAAATCACAGTGGCTCACTAAAGGTTTCAGATGACCTGTGCTTGGGAAGCTGTTTAACTTTGTCAAACTCGTTGTTTTCCCAAACTTAATTGACCAAAAAAGAGCTCTTAAATAAAAAGGGGGTGGAGAAAGAAACACATTATTAACAACCCATGGAATACACTAAGAAACACAGCACCCATAAAACTGGAATAAGCAAGCAAAGGCCTCTAGCGCTCTACCATCTAGAGGTTCTCAAGTTCTTCTCTGTGTCCAGTAGTTGTTCAGAACCTTGCTCATCTCTTTTATTTCCCAAGTTTTAAACAAGCCCAGTTAGAATGCAGGCAGAAGTCTCATGAATTCAGCATGGATGTAGGATTAGTCTCAAGCAGAACACATTTCATAAAAACATGCTTTTGAAATTCTTTACACTTTGGTCCAACACAAAAATTATGAAGAAAAAATCAAAACCTCATTTCACAATATTTTCTTGATTTCTTGTTCCAAGGTTTCCTCCTATTTGGTGTTTGAATGTTGTGCTACCTAGCTCCCTTTTACTCAAATTAGAGTTAAATGTCAAGAGGGTTGAGTCCCAATTCTCATTTTATCATTAAGACCTATGAAGATTCAGGAAAATCAACTATACAGATTGAAATTGCAAACTCTCCATATATGGAGTGTTTTAGCCTTATTACTTCATGAGATTATCCTAGGACACTACCGGAAAATACATGTGAAAAGCTGCGAGCTCTAAAAGATATCTTCCCTCAAATATTTTATTTGAGCAGCATTTGGGGAGGGAGTTATGTATATTTTTTATTTTGTAAGTGGAATAATATAGAACCACCAAAGTCACAACAGCCACATGTAAACTAACTTCTAAGTCAATGATGCTCACTGGCTATGCTTTAGAAACTGATAGGTCCTTAGAGAAAGCTAAACAATTAAAAAAGAAAAGGGAAGAAGAGAAGGCTAAGTTAGGATCAGTCTCTGCATAAGACCTCATACCTGTGCCAGCTTTTCACTTGCTTTAATACTTCAATGCTCCATCTTGAAATTCTTAACAATTTTCAAACAAGGTGCTGTAGTGTCCCATTAGCACTAGGTCTAGAACCTGGGGCCTTGTGAATATTACACCACTCAGCTGCTAACTCAGCCTGGAGACCCTTCATTTCCACTTGTTTATGGGCCTCAGAGTTATGTAGCCCATCCCACACCCAACTCTTCCTACTTGTCCCATAACCTATTAGGAAAGTATAGAAAGACTCCTCCCCCAACTCCTTTCTAGATGACATTAGAAAGCATTCTAACTAAATTGGCCCTACCATTTCATGTCTGCAAGTAAAGTTCACCATTAACAGACTCCATTCCAGTTCACCAAACACTAAAAACCAACTTTGGATCTATTCCAAGCCTTGAGTCCCTTCATATTTTAAGTTTATGCGTTTTGAAAAAACCCAGGCCACAAAGCCAGCTAGAAATTTTTAAATTATGGGCGTGGTCCCAGTGTTATTTTTAAGCCATTAAATGAATCCTTTCAAAGTTTGAACTTTTGCATGCTTACTTCTGTGCCGAAAGCTTTTTAATGATCAGAAAATGGGAATTTGCAATAAAAATGTTGACACAAGCCCACTCCGGGGGCAGAGGTTCTCAGCTCTCATCACAGCACGTGGGCAACATGGTAATAAGGGCAGCAATCCGTAACTGACAAGAAGCAGAGTCCCTGAGCAGGCTTGGAGGTCAGAATGTGAGTTTCTGAAGCTGGGATGGATTATGTCATTGGACTTCACTGAACACTCTTGCCAATTCGCTTGGCTGGGGGAGTCGGCCTTTGCTTGTTTTGTTGCATTAACTTTGAGGTACAAAAGAGAATAGTGTTGGTTCTGCTTGCTTGGAGAGAGACAAAGAAAGCTTAGGAGAGGTTACTGATGAGTTAGACTTTGATTTTTAGAAATTGCCAGTAGCTTGGTGATGGAGTTTGCTGAATGACTTTTAGGAACACTGCCCCCTCCTCAGTATATATCTTTACCTTGGGGGGATAGAATCACTTTCAGATAATTTTTTAATGATTTTGCTCTTTCAGATTCAGAAACTACACCCTGAGTCCCCCTCCTATCTTTTGCTTTGTGTGGAATTGGGATGACGTTGGTGCTTTTCCTCAGCAACAGTGACAGTAGCTTGATTTATGTGGTCTTCATGTTGCCAAGCCCATCTCACTCTGTAGCCCATCCGAATCACCCAGGATGGCATGGCTCATAACAATACTTGTTAGCACTGGGGCTGACTCAACAGATGGAGTCCAAAAGAGTGTTTACAAAAGTTCCGAAAAAAAAAAATAGTGCCTTTAAAAACACATGGGCAATTTTATGATAGATTGAAGAAGAAAAAAGAAACTACTTATCATTTAGATTAGTTTTTCCTATAAGATTGTGAGAATGGTAAGGGAGATTAATCTCAACCCCCACCCCCAAAGAAAGGCATACCTGGTATGGATTAGAAGCAGGTGGCTATTCAAAATGACTTTTTAGATAGATGCAGACAGTTGAAGTTGAGACCAGTTTAACCAAACTATATACTATTTTCAACAAAATTGGTGTTTCTTTGGCAGCCATTACCCATCGGACTAACAACTAAAATCATCTCTCTCATCTTTAAAAAAAAATCTATGTATTTTAATTTTGTTGGTGTTTTGCCTATATGTATATCTGTTTGAGTGTGTTGGATCCTGGAGTTACAGACAGTTGTGAGCTGCCATGTGGGTGCTGGGAATTGAACCCAGGTCTTCTGGAACAGCAGCCAGTGCTCTTAACTGCTAAGTTATCTCTCCAGCCCCCTCTCTCATCTTTTAAGGAATGTTTGAAGGACAGTGATTCAAAGGTGAAGTTATTCCCACATCTAACCCCCAAACCTTAAAATTTTTAAAAATAAATAAATACTTGGTAGTCAGTGAGTCTTTAACATCTAAGAGAACTTTCTGAAACCCAGGAGATGAGTGAAATCTACATTGTCTTATTCAATTGTCACTAGCCACATGTAGCTTCCAAGCATGGCCAGTGTGACTAAGAAATTAAAGTCCAAATTTCCATTTAATTAAAATGTAAATGGCCACATACAACCTGAAGCTATCCTGTTGCCGAAGCACAAATTCCAATCCAATGCTTATTTTACAAAGGAGAAAATGGATCCTGGATATGGTCATCGCCTTATGTAAAGTCCCAGGTTGACTTACTGAAAACTAGGGTCCCCTGTGCACTCAACAGTAGTAGCTGCTGATTGGTCCAGTATAAGTAAGAAAGATCAGAGCAAGAGTGCATGTTTTCCACAAGGCTCAAATTAATCAAGTTTCAATGTTTCCTGGTGCTGTAGTTTTATGTATTACTATACACAAAATTCCCAATATCATTTCAAAGTATTAAAAAGGAGAAATTTTAGAAATTGAAAATTCAGTATTTGTCCCCTACTGTTTCCTTTAATTTTTTTACTCATCAGATGAGGCTAATTCTTGAAATGATAGATTAAACCCTGGGTAGGAAGCTCATTAGGGTGTGGTAAAACTCACTGTGTTATCACCATCATCAGCAACAAGCCTTTTTTATGTCTCTTTCAGAAACTCCACTGAATAGAACCAGAACTTTGAAATGATGCCCTCTTAAAATGCAAGCATGCCATTGTCAGAGAAGCATTGGAGCTGAAGCTATCCTCAGTCATTAACTCAACTGAGGACAGCCTTGGGAAGTGCTCCAAACATGTAACACTTTCCTACTTTCAACTCATGTTGTCTCATTTAATCCCATTAATTTTATGAAATACAAATGAGAAAAGTGCTACAAATGTCTTATTTACAGTCTGAAACAGGATGCAGAAAGCTTAGGTGGCATGGCCAAGAACTCATTCCTATGGAATCAGGGCTACCACTGAGGTCTGAGGCTATGGTCAGGTATTGTTGTATGATACATCAGAGAAAGTGAGGAGACGAAAGCTAGGTGAGAGACAGCAATGCCATTTTAGTGGCATTTAACAAAGGCGCACACTGATGCCCTTCCATAGCCCAGGCTCCAACAAGGGTAGAGAACACAAAGAAAAGGGTTTCCAAATTCCACCCACACTGCAACTCTCCTAGAAAGGCAATCCCTGAGGAAAAAGGATATGAGCCGCTGAGTTTGGTGGGAGAGGAGGAGTAATGAATGGGGAACTGTCAGGGCATAGGGCCCTGTTGCATTAGGCAAGGCTACAGTAGTAGGGAGGGAGGGATGGGAGCCATGCATGCCCACAGAAACAAGACAGAGTCTCAAGCTGGAAGGTGACAACGGGGAATTTAGAGGCAGTTGTGGCAGGGAATGAATCAACAAGTTGGCATCTCCTACTCCCTGGGGTTTACTGAATTCCTTCCGTCCACTGTATGCTGGTAGACAATGGAGGAAGCATACTATGTGAACTGGATGGACCTGTCAACCTGGCTGCCCGAGTGGGCAGGCTGCATAGTCAAGGTTGTCTTGTTAGCTGCCAGGCCCCTCTGGGCTGCACCTGACAAAGCCAAGCTGCCCTCCAGCATCAAGTTGAGTAAGCCTTTTGAAGTGCATTGCATAAGTCCACCTGTGCTGGCTGCTGTCAGGGTCCTAATAACCCTATTGCCACACTCCTTCAAGAAGCTGCCAGAGAAGACAAAAGCTATGAGGACCCTTCCTTCAAGAAGGTGACAAAGAACAAAAAAAAAAAAAAAAAAAAAAAAAACCAGGAAGTTTGAGGGCATGCCCCATGTTGAGAATGAAGGAAGAAATGTTGGTGGAAATGAAGGCCAGGCCATGCTAGAAAGGATGTCAGGGACAGGAGGAATCCCAGAACTATCCAGGTGATCTTGAGAAAAGTAGATCCTAGGTGACTATGCCCCAGTCCTGCCCCTAGGCTATGAGGATGAGTTCCCTGCAATCAATGAAGTCTTTGAAGCATTTGTAGATAGTATGTGAACATTGCCCCAGGAGCCAGGCCCTATGATTTGTCAAACTAAAAGCGAGCAGTGAAGAAACACTTCCTGTTGCTAATCAAAAGTCCCATTGCTTAACTATTTTGTTTTCTCTGGATTACTCACCAGGGACACTGAGGGCTTCTTGTAATTGGTCAAACAGAACCCCCACCCCCACCCCCACCCCACCGCCCTCCAGCTCTCCCTGGCTGAGACTCTTATGTCCTTCTCAGGACACACACAGGACTTTTGCCATGATGGATATGCTCTCCCCCTCCCCTGGTCTAACTGAAAATAGATTTTTTTCATCACATACATGTCCTGATATAGTTTCCCTTCCCTCTACTCCTCCCAGCTCCTCCCTGCCTCCCCTCCCATTCAAATCCACCCATTTCTGTCTCTCATTGGAAAATGAGCAGGCTTCTAAGGGATAGTAATAAAATAAGTCAAATGTAAGATAAAACAAAGCTATTACATCAGAACTAGACAAAAAAAAAAAGAGGAGCAAAGAGCCCAAGAGAAGGTATAAGAAACAGGGTCCCGCTTGCTCACTTCACACATTCAGAAATCCCATAAAAACATTAAACTGGAAGTCATAATACATAAAGGACCTTCAGGGTAAAAGGAGAAAAGAAAAATATATGAATAGAATCAAGTGTATAAAAATAGAAAATAAGAAGATAAAATAAAAAGTAACAAAAGGAGGAAAAACCCTGACACCACGTTTTGGGTTTTCTTTGTTTATGTTGTTGCTATCCAGTGATAGTCTGTGGTGGCCAGAAAGCATTCAGGGAGTTGTTTCATTTTTCTTGTATCTGTTGATATTTTGTGTCTCTCAGACAGTCTTGGAGAGGGTTCCATGAGGTGCTGAGAAGAAGGTATATCCTTTTGAGTTTGGGTGAAGTATGCTGTAAGTATCTGTTGGGTCCATTTGGTTTACAATGTCAGTTAGCTGCAGCATTTCTCTACGTCATTTTTTTTCTGAACGACCTGTCTGTTGGCAGGAGTGGGGTATTGAAGTCTCCCACTATCAGTGTGAGGGCCAATATGTGATTTAAACTATAGTAGTGTTTTCTTTATGAACTTGGGTGCCCTTGTGTTTAGTGAATAGATGTTAAAAATTACAATGTCCTCCTCCTTGATATATTTCTTTTATGGATATGGAGTATCCTTTCCTGTATCTTTTGTTTAGTTTTGGTTTGAAGTCTATTTTGTCAGATATAAAAATGGCTACACCCGCTTGCTTTTTAGGTCCTTTTGCTTGTAATATCCTTTCCAACCCTTTACCCTAAAGTGACATCTATACTTGATACTATGGTGCATTTCATGGATGCAGCAGAAGGATGGATCCAGTGTTCAGACCATTCTGTTTGTGTCTTTTTATTGGGGAATTGAGATTGAGAAGTATCAGTTATCAGTGTCTGTTGATTCTTGTAGTTTCATTCTTATGGTGTGTGTGTGTGTGTGTGTGTGTGTGTGTGTGTGTGTGTGTGTCCTCTCCTGATTTGGTGGTCTAGAATTATTTATTACTTATATTTTCTTAGATGTGATTAACCTCTTTATGCTAGAGTTTACCTTTCTAGCACCTTCTGTAGGGCTGGATTTGTATATACATATTGCTTAAATTTGGTTTTATCATGAAAAGTTTTGTTTTCTCCATCTATTGTGATTGAAAGTTTTACTATGTATAGTAGTCTGGGCTGGCATCTGTGTTCTGTTAGAGTCTACAGAAGTCTGTCCAGGCTGATCTGGCTTTTAGAGTCTCCATTGAGAAGTCACGTGTAATTCTAATAGGTCTGCCTTTATATGTTACTTGTTCTTTTTCCCTTGCAGCGTTTAATATTCTTTCTTTGTTTTGTACGTTTAGTGTTTTGACTATTTTGAGCTTAGGGTAATTTTTTTCTAGTCTATCTGGTTATGTGTAGTCCTTGCACCATGATAGGCATCTCCTTTAGGTTACAGACATTTTCTTCTATGATTTTGTTGAAAATATTTTCTGTACTTTTGCCTTTGGTTTCTTCTTTCCCTAGTCCTCTTATTCTTAGATTTGGTCTTTTCACAGTGTCCCAGATTTCCTGGATGTTTTGTGACAGCATTTCTTTTTACATTTTCTTTAACCAAGGTACCCATTTTTTCTAGCATGACTGAGAATATCTCTCCTATCTCTTATATTATTTCGGTGAGGTTTGCCTCTGGGGTTTGTGTTCAAGTTCTTAAAGTTTTCATTTCCAGAATTCCCTCACCTCTGCTTTTCCTTATTGATTCTATTTCCATTTTACATCTTGAGCTATTTTATTTATTCCCTTCCTCTGTTTGTGTTTTCATATGTTTCCTTAAGGGATTTATTCATTTCCTCTTAAGGATGTCAATCATATTCATAAATGATATTTTAAGATCTTTGTCTTGTGTTTTAGCTATATTGGAATTCTCAGGGCCTGCTTTGGTGTGGGCTAGGCTCTAGTGGAGACATATTGTACTGGCTGTTACCCTGTTTTCACACTGGCATCTAGAGGTCTTGGATTTGGTAACATTGTAATTATGGGTGTTGGTATCTGGTCTTGACTTTTTTGGGGGGAGTGATTATTTTGTTTGCTGGCTTCTGTTGCCCTTTCTGATGCTTAGATGAGTGTAGCTGTGTTTTATATTGCCTGGCTAAAAATAATTCTTCTGGGATCCTGAGATATGTGGCCACTGAGGGCTCTGGATCAAGTGTTTCTAGGTATTGGGACCAGACAGTAATGGGGATAGATTGGAGGTAAGGAGTCCACAAGAGGGAGGGAAGCAGCCTGTTCCACCAGGATCTGCTTAGTGCCTGAGGAATGGCGGGGGGAGGTGAGGAGAGGCCACAACACAGAGTCTGCTCCAAAGCTGGAGATGAGACTGGGGGATTGGACATAGAGGAGAGGAGGGCAAGAGCTGAAGCTTGCCTACCTACTGAGCTGGCCTACTTGCTTCTCCAGCAGGCTTGGATGGCAAGTTCCCAGAGAAAGTCTGCTAAAGTTGGGAGCTGGAATAGTAAGATAAGTTGAGAGGAAGCTTGGAGTGGAAGTTTTCCATCATCTACTGGAGGAAGCCAAAGAAGATCTGCTATAGATATGGGGGTCAGACCGGGGGACTAGGTTAGGAAGAGAGGACAGAGAAGTGAAGATCTGCAGGGAGGCTTCCTGCTTTGCTGGCTGGAATGACCTTCAGGTTTTTAGGGAATGTGTTCTGGAATTGGAAACATGGACAAAGTAATGAATGGGGGACAAAAGTTGAAGAGTATGGTCTATATGTTCCTCTAGAGATGGGAACAAGGAGGGAGGCAAGACTGTAGCAGGTGGTCTTCTAGAGAGCTGGGGGTACAGAGCGGGGATTGGATTTGGAGGTGAGGAAGAGGTAAAGATCTGCTGTTAGCCTACTTACTTCTCTGGCCAGAGTAGCTTGCAAATTCCCAAGGATATGGGAATATGCTGGTACTTGGGACTTGGATAATGGGATGAGTTGGGGAAAAGAAAGTTGTAGGAGAAGGTCTATGTGATCCATTGGAAATTGGAGTCAGAGAGGAAGGTGAGACCACAGTAGGTGGTCTGCTATAGAGCTGGTTATGAGACAGGCTGGGGGCTGGATTTAGAGGAGAGGCGGTAGAGTTAAAGATCTTTGGCGAGCCTGTTCCCCTGGTGGGAGGGGGATATACACAATCTTTGAGTAGTCACTTTAAATGCCTATGGTATTTGAGTCACATCCAAAGATGATGAAAACGTCTCTTCCAGGTCAGTCGTTCATGATATAACAAAATATGCCACAAACAGCAGTGTTTCTTAGGAAGCCAGCACTATGCCAGCAAGGACTAAAGGATGAGTGGTGCACACACACAGACACTGCAGCTTCAACTGAAACACCCCTTTCAAGATTTTGAACTGTGGATTCTGTCTCATTGCCCCTTGATTCTGGCCTGTTCCTTGTCCAAAGATGTTTTTTCTCTACAATTTCTTTGTAATCCATCATACTATTCCTTATTCAAACCCAGCTTTCCAATGAACTCTTCCTGGCCCCCAGAAAGATATATGAACGTCTTCCTCACACCTCAGCTATCTCATGCTCTGCCTCAACTGAGCTCCACTCTTTTCTGAAGGGGCTTGTTCATGGCCCCAGCTCCTAGAGAACTGGTCCTTCAAGCTTCCTATAGTTAGCCCGTCTCTTGGAGAGCTCAAGGTAGGTTTCACTTTATGATTTTTTTCTCTAACTCAGAACTAGCCTGCCTTGTGTAGGAACCAAAAACATCCGTTTCCTCTCAGTTTATAGCAGACAAGTTTAGTCAATTTCCAATATTTTCTTTATTCATTCATTTATCCTAAGCCATGTGTTTATTAACAACCTATATGAGATACAAGAGGCCAAGACAGTAAAAAAGGATGAGGGCAGAAGAGGAGAAAAGAGGGGAGGGGAGGGGAGATGAAGGGATGGGAGAAGAGGAAGAAATAAAAGAGGCTGAAGGAGAGGGAAGGGGGGAGAGAAGAGGGAAGAGAAGAGTAAGGAGAGGAGGGGAGAGGGGAGGAGGGCAGGGGAGGGACTAACAAACTCTTATGCTTTGGAACTTTATAGTCTAGCAAAGGACAAAGACAAATTAACAGAAATCTGTAAGACAATGTCATTAACATTATGGTTATAGAAGGTCAGCTTGCTAAACAAATGTAAGAGCCACTGACACTTCACTTAGACCCCACTCAAGAGCCAGCTCTGTGTGGCTGAAATGTCACTACTAACAGTCTTCACCTCACAGTCCTCTCTGGAAGTGGTGCTTATCTTCTTCTCGAGCCTGGGCTGTCACAGTGCCCCTTTGTACCAGATGGCCATGGTCATTGGTAAACTATCACCTCCCAGATTCTTCAGGTCCCATGCCCACACCGCACTGGCCCTGCTTCATTCCATCACCGAAACTTTCCCTCTACAGCCTCACTCCTGGGAGAGTGAAGGCTCTTGACTCTGAACTATGCGTGCAGTTTGGCAGGTCCATGTGTTGTCATAGTGACACTCTTCTCTGTGTCCTTCTGCCCAGGTGACATAGATGACATGAGGAAACACTGTTCAATTTTAGAGCAATTTTAAATTGTGTTCATCTGAATTGTTGACCTTTCTTTCTAACCACCTACATGTAGCCACTGAATGCAGTATGACAAGAAAGGAACCCCACTCATGTTTCAGGAGCTTCAGTAGTAGCTAGAGAGGGTTTTCATGGGAATTCCAGTGAGGAGATTTGTGTTAATATAAAAAATGGGAGAAATGTCAGGATTCCTGTTTGTTGACTTGACATGTGATGCCTTGGGACTAGAAATACTCCTGGCCTGCAACCACTAGACCCCACAGAGAACCTTCAGGAATACTTTCAATAGGAGGTAAATAGTATAAATTTGTGTTTTATTTAAAGATATAATAGAACAAGTATCCTGATCCTCAGACTCCATCCATGTTCATGAGTATATAACTCTTCATCCCATAGCCAAGCATCTCTGAAATAGAGGCCCCTCTTGGTTTGAGAGGTCAGGATCTTCCTTGAATCTGTCTTGGTTATTATAACAGTGATTTTCCAGTTTTAACACGAGTCAGAATCAAAGTCACCTGGAATTGTGGTGACAGTGAAAGCATTGAGCCCAAGGAACCACGTGTTTAATGAGGCCCTTGTGATAACAGTTTTGGTACAGTGATTAAGAGCCACAGTTTTATGTAAACCACACAGTACAATGCATTGCAGACATGTAATTCTCTTCATTTTTTTTTCGTTGTTGTTGTTACATATTGAAGTCTTCTGTACTATGTAAAGCTTTACAGAGTAAATCAAAGAGGAAATATAATTTGGCAATGACACAATTACTAAAAGGTTTACAGTTCTATACATCATTCCAACAGCTGGATTCTGTATCCTCTTTCTTCCCAGGGGATTTGGAAAAATCTCATAAACATTCTTAAAGTTTTACTGGTCTCTGACATTTGCAGGGGCTTCACCAACCATGTTTTGTATGGACACCAGGGCCTAAACCATATCTTCTCACTGTCTCTATGATAAAGAAGACATAGTTCACAGAAAAGCTCTTCTTCTCTCTCAACAAAGCCCTTTGGAAAAGAAGAAAACTGAAAGTGTTTCCTACAGAGTACCCTTCCAATTCTTTTTATTAGTATTTTTTATTTTGCTTAATATTTTATGAGTATGGGTGTTTTGCCTGAAAGTAAATCTTTGTGCCAAGTGTATGCCTGGCACCTGTGGGAGCTAGAAGGTGTTAGATGCCCTGGAATAAGGGTTTCAGACAGTTGTGAGCTTCTTTGTGAGTTCAGGGCCTCTGGAAGAATAGCCCGTGCTCCTAACCACTGAGCCACCTGGCCAGCTAAGAGCAGAACCATATTGCTTTCATCTTAGAGTCTCCAAAAAAAACCTAATGTGCAAGTTTATTGTGGAAATAGTTTAACATGTATCATTTCCTGACAAAGCCATTTCCCCATTTTCCTTTCTCTTCTCTATTAAATGACTCTGTTCTTGGTAAAATTAAACAGACTTAAACCTTTGGCTTTCACTGGCTTTAAAGACTAGAGGCACAGTTGACTTGTGCATGTGCTTGTGTGTTAATTATACGGTAATTTTTATTTGAAACACGGTTCTCCCTATCTGCCTACACAAGAAGGAACATACACATTCTTTGTTATCACTGTTTCATCAGAGAGTTATTAATCAATCATTAAAAGTTGCTTCATATCACCTACAGAAGATTATTAATGTCTTCTCAGTGCAAAGCTCACCTAAGCTAATGTTTTCAGAACTGTAACAGTTCATCACACTGGGCACATTTCAGTTTTTGTTTAATACACAAGCCCACCTTGTCCGAATGAAAGTGTCAAATGACTGGGCTCACCGGGAATCTAGCTGATGGGGCGATAGACACAGAGAATGCATTTGAAAGCGTCCAAATATGTTTTCACTGGCAAGAATCAATAATGAAGACGTGTATTTAAAAGAACCTAGGAATGTCTCATTTTCAAACTCAGCGTTTAGACCAAGATATTTCTATTTTTCAAAATCCCTATGAATATTTTTCATTTCCTATTTTTCTGTCTGTTAATAGTTCAGTGCTTTTCAGGGCCTGGAACTTTTCTGGGTGGGGGATATTTGCAAGTCTCACAATGTCCATCATTCGACCTTCTAAGTAAAACTTGTTATGAGATTTTTCCATCTCCCTGTGCCTTGACAATACAATAAACTACCCCCTCCCCTGTTAAAGCTGTGCTCATCCATAGCCTCAGAGGCATCTGATGGAGCTGGTAGCTGGCTTGGCAGAGCCTTGGGTACAAAGCATTCTCCACCAGAAATTGAATTTGTCATTTACATTCTCAAGGCTCAGGTCTCCCACAGCACAATGAGGACAACATGATTCCATATAAGTGTGATGGGAATGAATCTGTGTTGGTAACATGTAGTCAAGTTCTCAGAGGAAAACATGTAACACAGAAGCAAGTATTTGACCAGACCTCCTTGAGCACAGGGGGAGCTAAAGAAAATCTAGTCTCAGAGGACCTGGAGGATGAAGCTTCTCATTATGATGCTTACCCTACAAAATGAAACAGGCCCTTACATCTTTGTATTGGGTTGTTTTTGCTTCTGTTCCCAGAAGTAAAAGGACATTATAAGGTCAATAGGTGATTATTATATACACGAAAATATTTTCTGCAACTCCATAGAAAGGACAGGATTTGAAGATCATCTCCTATATAAGTTCATTAACATGGAACTTAGGTTGATGTAAAATCAGGGTTAAGATTAATAAGGTTTGTAGAAATTAAGTTGACCAAAAGTAGTATTTAATCATTTCCCCATTGGGAGTATTTGGGCTGGAAAACTCAATATGCTCAAGAGAAATAGAAATTGCAGCACACGTAGGTAATTTCAAATGCATACACATATGCATACACATACCCATGGAGAGTGCTAACACACAATTAGAGAGAAGGGAAGAAATATGACTGTGATATTCAGTTCCTGGTGATTATTTTGGATATAAAGGAGGCATGGACCTTGGGGCAACATTTTCATGTTAAAAAAAACTTCTCATCTGTTGTCCAGAAGCAATTTGACAGCTGGGAATTGGAAGCATCCAAGTTCAGTCACTCATTCCATGTCCTCACAAATGGCAGCCTCTAAGTTTCATGTGTCAGTTTATCTAAGCAACTTGAGATTATAATGACTTAATTAGTGGATATTGGTCAAAGTGGTATTATTGTGAACCTTTATTTTATACACACAAAGAGAGAGAGGAGGGGAAGGGGAGCACTGTGGAACTTTAGAAGGAGAAAGAGCAAATCTTTTAAAGCCCTGATATATGACAGTGGGAGAGAAGTATTTGTCAATAAAGCTCTAAGTATTGTAAGAAAAAGTCACAGTTCTATTATGAAATAGCATACTAATCATCCATTTAGTAGTCATCTAATTATAGGTGTGTCATAAGCAGCAAGGCAAAACAAAGTCAGCCAATCACAGGATGTTGTTTGGTCCAAACCTAACAATTATTTAATTTAATGTTCTAAGTACTAATTGGGAAAAAGTCCAAAGAGTGACTGACCTATGATCAGTCAGACAATTAACAGAAGAGGGGGCAAATAATCCAGACTTTATAAATCCGGGTCCATTTTCCCTACCATTATTACTACAGTATCACTTTAAGAACTATTCCTTTCAAGACACAGAACAACTGAACAACCCCAGCCCTGAAATTTGGGGTTAATCATGAATAAAGACATCAGTCTCAGTTTTTCATCCAAGTATTTCCACTGAAGAGTCTGAACTAACGACTTAGAGTGAGATAATGGCATAGATGTCTTTAATAACACACTGCAGTTCTCCTAGGTACAGAGCAATGGCTTGCCCACCAGCCTTAGCAGTTACATGTGGTATACGATTGATTCCAACCAATGGAATATGAGCCAAAGTGATTCATGCCAACTCCCAGTCAGGCTTTTAGACCCTTCCTACTTGATACTCATCATCAGTCTTCCCATGTTACTAGCCTGATATATATTCATATGGTGACTTTCACAATCACAAACTAAGGATGGTACTATAGACCCACAAACTGAAAGTCTGGGTCCCTCAACCCCAACTTGGAAGAAAGTCAACCCAATACAACATGAATACTCCAAGAGGGCGAAGATAAGCTCCCTTTATGATAAACCAGTGAATTATGGGAAGAGTCAGTTAATGGCACCTTCACTGATGTACAGATTCAAGCACAATACATATATATACATATAAATACACACACACACACACACACACACACACACACACACACACACACACACACACACACACATATATATATATATAATATATATTATATAATATATATATAATATCCAGCTTTGAAAATGTTTGAGTGGCTTTCTTCCATCTGTAGTGGACATGTGGCATTCTTTATAAAACCTTGACAAATATAGGTGTGACATTATCTTTTCCAGAGAGTGTAGCGCAATATAAAAGTATATTGTTGATGGCAATTAAATATATATTTAAATATAAGACATGAATGATTCAAATGAAAGGAGTAAAAGTTTGAGTGCATGTAGATGGTTTTAACTCAGCTAGAAGTGCCGTATGCTGGCCTCATGCCTTGTATTTCTAATTATGTTTATGAGAAAATTAGGAATTGAGCTCTAACCTGACAACTCCAAAATCATATAAATAATGGACCAAGTAAGGGTTTGTGTGATCTGGATGGTTTGAAATGACACACGTTGCCAATGGAAACGTATCATCTGCAAATGTCTATTTGAATAAACAGCTCCACAATTTCCACAATCAGAGATATTGCAAAGATAAGCCTAAATATAGAAAGGCAGAGACATATGTGTGACTTCAGACACAGGAGGGTGGATTTTTGTGACATGTGTGAATTGTCTGTTGGAAGCGATCTTGTTTTCTTTCGCTTACTTTTGTCTTCTGCTTTTCCTGTGGCAGATCTGCCATGCAATGTGAACAACAACCATGCTTCTTCCTCACAGAGCAGGTTTTCTTTGGGTCCTAGAGACATTCTTCAGTCTTAATAACTGGGAAAATCCTTCACTTAGACTCAAAAGTTATATTATTATCCTAGGAGGTCAAAGGCCTTTTGGAAATATGCACACTTGTGACCTCAAAGAGATTTTTATATGGTGGAAAACTCTTCACAAAAGGAACTGACATCATCCCTGAACTAACCTATGCTAGATTGATGAATTAGAATGGACATTCAGAAAGTACAGTGGCCACATTTCAACTCTGGCTATTACTTCAAACTGTTCTAAATCCCTGCTAATGGATTTATGTCCCTCTCTCTTAGTAATGAAAGACTATCCCAGAGGATAAACTAAAAAAGCTAAATAACCATCACCAGATGGAATTGATGGTCTACAAAACTTACATCCTGACAAAGGCATCAAGCAATAATACCATCCCTAGGAATGAAGAGTGGACAATGACTATTGCTAGAATAAACTGTGATATCCAGGGTCTTATTTTATGACCATAAACACCACACCACACAAATTCAATGTGGAGGGTTAGTCTTGTTTAGTATTAGTAGGAAATTCTGCTTGGTGCTATTATGTAAGTTCACCTACATAGAACACATGGCCCTAAGTCAAACGAATGATAATCCCAACTGATCTGTGTCAGTGTTCCTGCTCACTCAGGATGGCCCTGGTAACTCCTAACTTGGATCTGTCTCCCTCTACAACGTAAGTTCTGATACAAGTGAATCCCAGAGTAAAATAACAAACAATTCAAGCTTGTTTGGACAAGGCAGCCTCACTTTTGAACCAAGAGGTTTATTTTCTGTGTTTGTTTTTTTTTTTTTTTAAGTTTTGTCTTGTCTGGGTTTGATTTTAGTTAAATTATTCTAAAAGTAATTTTAAAAATTATCAATTTTCCTTCTACACAATAATTCCAAAGTTGCCCAGGACATTCACCATATGTGACACAGAGGTAGTATTCCATAAAGAGTTGTGGGGGTCTTTAAAAATTCCTTCTTGTTGTGGGACATTCTTAGCCAATGTGCACTTAAACCATCTTTTCAAAAAAATTAAAGACCATAGTTGCATACAATGACTTCCTCTGGACATAAACATAAAAAGTCTATAGTACTGTATCTTTTAAAAAAGTAATCTTTCATAAAAACCTGCAGCACCACAATGGCACATTAAGACAAAGACTGAACCGTTGAACCAGACTCTGCCCAAATGGAAGGGCAGGGGTCAGGGACAGTTCCAGTGCTCTGCCAAGTCAGACATTATTGCTCTAGTGACTCCCATGTCTGGGACTGGTGATGCTAGTAGCCATGTGGCTAACTCAGTCTGATTCTGAAGAGAGGCTCAGCAACTATTACATCTCCAGGGTCCTCTAACTCAAAAGTTTACAATCAGTTCTATCACTGACAATGTCCCTTAGGATGCAAACAAAAATAAAACCCACATACTCTGTATTGAGAACAAATGCAGCTAGAAAATCACAATTTAAGATTGTATTTAAATAACATTAAAACATATATACTGAAGGATAAATTTAACAAATCTATATAAGAACATTCACAATATTATTGTATAAAATACTGCTGAAGGAAACTTCAGATTTAAATGAATGAAGAAATATAATAGTCTTTTATCTTAAAATTTAAAATATCATCAACACTGTCAATATCTTCATATTGAGATGATATTATAGAAATGTTAATTATCCCCAAATTGATCTAGAAATTCAATTAAATAATAGCCAAATACATGTTTATTGATAGCAAAAGGGTTTTTTCAACATTTGTAGCTGACTCTAAAATTTATATGAGAATGAAAAATAAAACCAGGTCGGGAATGGGAGGTTTCTTGTAAAAAGCTAAAGGGTTCTACTTGTCTACAGACATAAAAATACTCCTTAAGGCTAAAATAGTTATATCTTGATAATACTGAAAAGTACACAAATGTGTCCATACAAAAGTAGAGGAAACTGCCAGCCAGACACAGGTATGCATACCTGGGCAAGCACAAGGATGCTAAAGCAACTCAAAGGAGAAAGGAAAGTCTTTCTATAACTTGGTGCTAGAGCATCTTAGACTAAACATGAAAAAATACAATGGATACTGACTAGAGAGGCTGGAGCAATGGCTCAGGTAATAACACCCTTGAAAACAAGCAGGAGGACCTGAGTTTGATTCCCAGAACCCAACTAAAAAGCTGAACATGATGCTGTGTTTGTAATTCCAGGCTATGACAGTATCAAGAGAATCCCTGGAGCTTACTGGGAAGTCAGACTTCCTAATTGGTGAGCTCCTTCCTGGCCAGTGAGAAACCTTGTTTCAAAGGAGATGGATCACAGTCCTGAGCATGACAGCCAAAGTGGTCTAGCCTCAATATGTACTCATGCTTATACTTCTACATGCTCTCCCACAGATGTGTAGCTGCAACACACTAAAGTGCACAAACACACACATGTATACACACACCAAAAGTACCTTCATAAATAGTAATTTCAGATGGAGCATATACCTCACTGTGAGGGAATTAAAGAAAAACAATATTTGAACTTCATAAAACTAAAAATGTCTGCTTGTCAGGGGCACTGTTAAAAAGAAGATTCTTGAGCTGGGTGTGGAGGTTTATGTCTTTAATACTAGCTCTTGGGACACAGAGGAAGGGCAATTCCGGTAAGTTTGGGACAATCTAGTGGTTGTAGGACAACTGGAGGCTACACAGTGAGAATCTGTTTCAAAAGAAAACAAAGAAAAAAATAAAACTATTCTCTTAATATTTTCCTTTCCTCAGTTAGTGGTCATGTGTATGCTTGTGTGTTTGTGTTTCTAAGTGTGTGTGTGTGTGTGTGTGTGTGTGTGTGTGTGTGTGTGTATGTAAAAGGGGGTGTGGTTGGGAAGGCAAGAGAAGACTATCTGCCAATAACAAGACAAATCACTCAGTTTAAAACAATGAGAAAAAACACCTAGGCACTACAAATAGAATATAATAATATGAAAAGTGATGAACAATTCTAGTCATCAAGGAAATATAAATAAAACCTGAGTGAGGTATCTCATATCTATAACAATGGTTATGAGAGGGCTAGAGAGAGCTCAATGGTTGGAGAACTGACTGGTCTTCTAGAAGACCAGAGTTTGATTCTCAGAACTCACATGGTGGCTCACAACTATATGTAACTCCAGTTCCCAGGAATATGATACTCCAGGCTAGCCTCACACATGGTCCACAGACATGCATGTAGGAGCATACACACACACACACACACACACACACACACACACACACAGTAAATAAATCTTTTTAAAAATGTTAAATATTAATAAGAATTGTTGTAAATGCAGATTAATCTTGTATATTGTTGATAACACTATAAAATGATAACAATGGTGATAAGGAAATGTTTGAAAATTCTTATATTATAAAACATACACCTACCAACATCCATGCCTAGCGACTTATTTAGTAGAAATGAAAGCAGATGCATGCAAAAAGATTTGTATAGGAATGTTTATAGCTGCTTTTTTCATAATAACCAAAACTGTAGAGATTTAAATGTCATCAAGTAGGAGAGAACAGATAAACAGGTTGTGGTATAGTCACACATTGTAATATTCTTCAGCAATTAGAGCAAGTAACTTCTGATACACACAATATGGATGCATCGCATAGACACTATGTTGAGTCACAAGCCAGACACAAACAAATGTATAACGCGTATTTCCATTTCTGTGAAGTCCAAGAACGGATGAGGGGAATCTACAATCCCAGCAATCAGAAGAACAGAGATGAATTGACAGAGATCTCAGGAGAAACTCCTGTTGACCTCTATTTCTTGAAAAGTACACCCCTGTGGGCATCTATATTTGGGGAAAACAACATAAAATTGCTCACTGAAAATCTGTGGGTTCCAGTGCGTTTGCATTTTGTTTAAAAGAGATGTAAAAAGGGAAGGTAGCCATGGCAAAGTTCTCTAACGAAGAACTGAGCTGCTGTCGACTTTTTCCGGTGCCTACTCTGCCCTCCCTAGCCTCACTGTGCTTTCTTCATGACTCTTGCCCCTGACCCTCCATTTCAGGGTCTGCCTCCTCTCCAGAGGTAGCCCCAGTCTATGAAACACTGCCACAGAGGAAGAGCCATGGAAGTCAGGAAAGAAGGTATAAAGTATGTTTCATTTAATATCATCCACCCTTAAAGCAAATATTTGACATTTTCCAAAGTGAGCTAAGTATACCTCTATCCAGGTGATGATGACTAACGACAGCCTTGGTAGGTCATAATTAATATTTGCATGATTTATGGAATACTTCTCATGCATGAGTTACTGTCTTGAAACTCCATTAATATTCAAACCCTCCATTTGTTGATTTGCTTCCATTTATTGAAATATACATATACATACATACATACGTACATACATACTCACTATGTAACCCATGCAGATCTCACCTTTGTGATCCTCTTGATTCATCACCACAAATGCCATGACAGCTAGACGGACTAGTTTTCTTTTCAGCTAATGAAAGCTCAGTGAAAGCTAATTTGACCATCCATGCACTGGGATCTAGTAAGAAGAAGCAGAATTTTGACTTTACTTTCACAATTCTAAAACTCAACTGTTATATTCTTTGGACTCTATAGAATCTAGTGAGCTGCAGTCATTCTGGATAGTGGAGTACTTCAGGCTCTGGTTTCTCACTCACTCCTTCATTAATTATGCTACCACCAAATACCATCCACTGTGCATTGTCTAGATACTGGAGTTTTGTAGTAAATAAATCCATAGTCCTTGCTATCAAGGTCAATCATAACAGATATTTAAATAATACAATACAGGAATGACAGTATAATAAATTCATCTCAAATTATGGCGGGCATCCAAATGAAGAGACTGCTAACTGCATAAGGGCTGTCTTTGGAAAGCAGAGAGCTTAAGTAAGAAGGAGGAAACAGGAATCAGGTGCCATTAAAAGGGCCCAGAGTGCTACATTCATGGTTGAAGAAAAGATGGTTTAAACAGGAGAAGGAGTATGTTGTCAGAGAGGGGTGGTACAGTGAGAATAAAGAGCGTAGTCACTGTGGGGTGTTAGATAAAGATGGCATCTACAAGAATTACAGGGCAATGGAGCTGGAGAGACAGCTCATTGGTTAAGAGCACTAGCTGCTCTTTCAGAGGTCCTGAGTTCCCAGCACCTACCTGGTGGCTCACAACTATCTATAACTGCAATCTCATGGGATCGGGTGGCCTTTTCTGATGGACAGATGGACATTCAGATAAAGCATCCATATACATTGTTTTGAGACCAGGTTTCTCTGTATAATAGCTTTGGCTGTTCTGAAACTCACTTTGTGGCCCAGGCTGGCCTCAAACTCACAGAAATTCACCTTCCTCTGCTTCCCAAGGGATTAAAGGTGTGTACTACCTTGCCTGGTTATAAACAAATCTTTAAAAAAAAAATGAAAACACTGAGCAAGAAGGAGCAAAACAGTCAAGGCTTTGTGTGTTTAGTCTCTTCAAGGGTACCAAATGATATACATCTCTCATACTTTATAGTCAGTATAGATGGCAGGGTCTCTTGAATTCCAAAGTACATGGTACAAGGGAGACAGGAACTCATTACAATGCTCAGAAGTAGGATGTGATGTACTGAGAAGACAAGGGGTCAGAACAATTGTGGGCCATAGTAACTGGGTGTAAAGAAACTGACTTGGTGTCTGGCTCTACGTGAGAAATTCACTCTGGGTAGAGATGTGAGAAAAGCCGATGTCTCATTACGTTGTGCTCCTTGCCTCCCTGATCAGGCATAGAAAGTGACAGTGGTGCTGTTGGTGCAACAAGGGTCTCGAATCTTTGCTGTGGGTACTTTGCGTCCATGGGCCTCTGCTGCTGGGCAAATAATTAAACAGCCGTTGCAACAGTTTGAGTACAAGCAATGAAGACACAGGCTGAATAAACCTCAGTGGGGGTACAGAAGAAGGGATGGATGCAGGATAAGGCAGATCCTGTAGAACTTGATGAGGCATCTTGGTTGAAGGCTGGTTTCCTCTAGTAGACAATTGTTGGGTCCTTCCTGCTGTCACTGTTAACTATGGTAGGAGGTCATCAGAAAAACAACCTTGTGAAGATGAGAAATTTAATTTGGGATAAAACTTGGTTTCACTTGCCTATTAAATGTTACAATGCATATATTCATTTAGCAACTAAAACTACAGACACAGTGCTAAAGGGAGACATCTGGACCAGAGGTGTGAATACATCAGCAGCAGCAGCAGCATCATACAGTAACTGACTCTGGAAGCAAAGACTTAATGGGTTAGAGGCTTACATAGAAATGGACCAAAACATTTATCATTTAAGCACAGGTGGAGGGCAGGGTGAAGCAGTCAAAGAAAGAAAGAATTATCTGAGATGTTTAAGGAGAGAGAAGAAGGAAAGGGGTCCCTGGAAACAAAGAAGGAATTTGAAGAGGAAGGTGTAATCCTGGGTGCTAAGAGGGTGTAGTAACCAAGGTAAGGTAAGTTTAGACAGAATCCATCAGCTTGAGTAATGGGGAGAGCTTTGACCCCATTAACTGGAACAAATTCAACAGAAATAAGAGCACGCAAGCTGAGTTAATGTCTCACCTAAGGGGGTGGCAATCTCAAAGGAGAAGTTCCTGTCTCTATTGAGGAAGCCACAGTTAAGGAGTCACAAGAACTGAGTCTGAGTTCCTGTTTTCCTCCTTCATCGTATAGCTGAAATCAGTCTCTTGAAGTCCCTTCCTCATGTGACAGAAGAAAAGACCACTGTCCAGAGTCCAGTGAGGTAAGAAATGTGTTATTAACCATGCACTGTGTTCTATAAGATGGGATGCTGTACAATACAGCCAGAAGCAGCTCACTTCATGCCATGAATGATTCCTGAAAAGGCATACAAATCAAATAGTATTCAGTGTTGAAAGTCACTTTGCTACTTAAGGGACCAATGGTGACTTTCTGCAAAGTGACAAAGCTTCCTTAATGTGAAGAGTCATGCTCTAATTTTCTCCTTCTTTCTCTATTTCATTCTTCTTTCCTATCCTTTGCTTCCCGTCTTCTTGTCTTTCTTTCTCCCTCCTATTCTTAGCAAGCCTCAGATAATACAATACACAAATAAAGCTTTGGTGTGGCCTTCTTAGAATAGAAGCTAATAAAGTGGTGGGACGGACAAGGGAGGCCTAGGGACAACAGAATGCCTAAAACTAGAAAGAGAAATACATCCTTCTTGCAGGGTGTTAGTGGCGCACACCTTTAATCCCAGCACTTGGGAGGCAGAGGCAGGTGGATCTCTGTGAGTTCGAGACCAGCCTGGTCTACAAGAGCTAGTTCCAGGACAGCCTCCAAAGCCACAGGGAAACCCTGTCTCGAAAAAAAAAAAAAAAAAAAAAAAAAGAAGAAATACATCCTTCTTTAAATTGTCACATCAGCCAAGGCTACCAAGGACCATTAACTGACTATGAAATGCCCAAGGGCATCCTAGGGGACCAGAGGTGCAGCAGGAGAAAAATATAAAGATTGAAGCAAACATTGGAGGAAAAATACATGCTGCAGAAACATAAATAGAGGGATAAAAAGAGATGAAGACGAGATAAAAAGAAGGAGATTTGGAAAGCAAACGTTCAACTTTGGAGATCAGCTGAGACTGGAATTAAGAGTCCCATATCCTTTGACCTTTATTTCACAGACTGCTTGAACACTCTGGGCATATTTTCTCATCCATTAACATAATCACACAGAGTTGATGCTGTGAAGGTTAAATGAGAAAATAAGTGAGTAGATGATGGGCCATACCACCCTTTCATTCACGAGCGGATGCTGCTGTCTTTCACTAGGGAACTTTGTTTCCCAGGTCTGACTTTGCACACTGACCAGAGAGACCAGAGTCAAAGAAGTCTTACAGGAAACAGTTTTGCAAACAGCATTTCTTGGACTCTGGCTCTTGGAATATTTGCCAAGCCATGAGTGTGGGCTCATTCAAATACCCCCTGTTCGTTTACTTTGAATGGTGCTCTCTGCCTTTATTAAAAATGAGTGACTCTTTCCACTTCATCTGACTCCGAGATTCTGAATACTGAATGCAGCAAAGACTGCATTCACAAACTACTAAAGTCACATTATTTATTCAAGATCGTCAGTGTCCCTGCTCCTCACATGGCCCTGGATTAACACACTGGAACTGGAAACCCTACACTTCAACATAAAGTCATTGGTTCCACGTTTCTACAATGTGTAGTTTGCACTTTAATAATGCCTATAGATCCTTCATTTTTTCTACAGAAATTAATTGCCTAAACCACAATGATTTATAGTCAGACTGAACATGATTATTAATTTTCCTGATGATTATACCTGTGGGCTGCAACAAACGGATCTGACTTTGTATCGCTCCTAAACTGAAAATGTCCATAAGGTAATAACAACTAATTTTTACCTTAATCAACTTACACTTAAAAGAATTTAATATAGGGCACTTGTGCCTTCTGGGAAAACTTGTGTGAAATATAAGGTGCTGAGTTATTTATGAGAATAATTATATATTTGTTACTTTAGTTTGTGCTGGGAAATCAGGATCTGAAATGAATCTGAAGCACATTAAAAAATATAATGAACTCAGTGGAGTTATACATGTTGAAGAACCTTAGCACTGAGATAAATATATAACAGAGTGGAGCTACTCTGATTATTGAGGAAAGATTATTATCACTAAACTGCACTGCCTTTTTTTCCTCCTCTTATCTGGCTAGTGCCTTGAAATGCTATCATCATTAACAGGACAGAGAAGGCACCAATACCTGTGTGAGCAGTCTAGCCTTCCCTACCCATTACTCACATAAAAATTACTTTCAAGGGTTTTTGCCACTGTGTTTTCATGAGTACAAGTTGCTCCTGATGTAAGGGGAAAAAAAGCTGGTTGGAGAAAATGAACTCAGACCATGCAGTCTGGCCTCCCAGCATGCCCAGTTTTCAGTGCCTGGTGCAGGGGAGGCTCATTTATTTCTGTGGATGTGTTTCTCCTTATCAGGACACGAGTTGCAAAAAGAGAAGGCCCTGATTATTGGTTGATATGCATACCTTATATAATTCTGTATGTTCATATCCCAGAAATATTTAAGGCTTTTTCCCTGATTAGTGGCATTATGCAGTTATGCAAATAATCTGTTATATCTAGGCACATTATGCCGTTATGTAAATGATCTATTTCATTTATATTTCCCACAGAGTAATGGAGTAGGGGAGAAATGTTCTCCTGCATTTCCCCTGGTTTTTAATGAGTTTTTCAGACATATTGAGTTGGTGATCAGTCTGGATTTCTGACTGGGTGTGAGTTAGTCTTTCTGGTCCATCCCCAGTCCCTGTCCTTAACTTTCCTGTGTCAATGTAGTAAATACTTACTGAGCACTTATGGTGTAGAAGGGTTTGTGCAGGTGGAAATCAGCAAAAGCAGCTCACAAACATCTCTGGAATGGGAATTATTCACCCCATGACAACCTTCTCTGCCCACCTGGACATGTAATAAACATTATTTAAGCCTTACCCATTTCAAAATTTCTGAGCCAGACTGAAAATGATTTTGTAAATTCAGGTACTTTTTAAATAATCAGGTAAATAATTTAGTATTCTGTAATAATAAAATCTAAAGCATAAGCTAAATAATTTAAATATAGCTATGTTATAGATAATGAGCTACCAATGCAAAAATATAATTACAATGTGGTTCTGAGGGAGACTAAAGTTGGCTTGCACTTGGAAACTGAGTTAAGCCTCTGTTGATCTCGGTTCTCGTCTTTCACATAGCACATGCTAGTTTACAAGAATTCAGACCAGCTGGCCATTTCCTTTTATCAAATCATCTCATTGTTGAGACCAGCTTCCCTGTCTGCAAATGCTTGACTTTGATTGAATCCCTCAACAAACACAAGTTCCTAGCCTACATAGGTACCTCTGCTTTCGCAGAATCTAGAAGACTACTGGGAATACATGATCAAACTGTCATGGCTGCTTAGGGGTTGAGACTCTTGGGCTGTAGCATGCGCTCTTCTCAGGGAAGTCAGGGAAGTTCAATGAGGTCCTGAGTCTCCATCAACAACAGTGATAGTAGCAATGTGAGCTGTTGCCCTTATCTGAGCCAAAGCTGACATATGATACAAGAAAGACAATTTATAAATTCATATCTCCCCTCCATGGTAACTCTAGAAAGTAGGATTCTAGCTTTGGATAGAACAAGTTTGGGCCTGAAGAACTCCAACAAGAAGTTTTATCTGGATCTTAAATGGAAAAAGAACCACTCTAATTCTTCCTGTAACAGATCTTCTTTGTTCTTTAACCATTTCATGTCCATGTATTTAAAACTATTGTATTGAATTAATGCTAAGTACTCAATCAGATAATGTTATTCAACTCCACTTATAAATGGGAGAAATTTGCTGAGGAAGCTAAACAAAGAAAAAGTTCTTAAAACTATCTCCTGTCTATTCATTCTCAAGAGAATATACTAATAATTTTATTCTCCTGGCTATAATTCATCTCAATAGCTTTTATTATGTATGGAAATCATATTGTCCCTGTCATTCTCTCCCTTTCCCTGTAAGAATATTTTATGATCGTTCTGTTGCCATGCAACTACAGCTCCTTTCTTGGGAGATGTGAACTCTGTCTACCTAGGCTCAGTCTTGTTCATGTGACTTGGTTTGGCCAATGGGAGTTTACATCAAGTTTAAATTTGGGGGTGGAAACTTGATGGACTTCCTGAGTGTTATCTCCATCTTTCTTCTGTTTTCTCACTATCAGAAGCATGGCATAGCCCAGACAGGAATGGCTACTTCTAACTCTGGATTGTAAAGTGAGGAAGTCACACAGAGCAGAACAGAGCTACAGTCAAGCAACATAGCAAAAGCTTGCAGGAGGAGGCAAAGCTAACCTGAGCGCCTGGCACTGTAGTGCTGATCCAGAAATGTGCACAACGCAGATGACATACGACTTCCTACCTGTGGGCAGAGATTTAGAAACAGTGACTACAACAGAGGCAGCAGTGAGTTTGAGGGATCGCAATGAATTTCAAACACATAGTACTCTACATGAAATGAGGACACACTTCTCTCTGAAACAGTTTTTAGAGGGTCAGTACAGTAGCTCTGTCAATTGAGTGTAAAAATAAAGGAGAATCCAGTAGTCTGCTCTTGGTTTTGTGATCTCTGTGCCCCACTGATGGGGAAAATACTTCTGTGTATGTTTATAAATAAAGTACTTGCTTGGCCAATGAGACAGCAGGTTCGGCTGGACTAGGAGTCAAAGAGGATTCTGGAAAATGTAGTAGAGAAGTGGTGTTCCAGACAGGAAGTGACATAGCAAGGAGACTCATATTTAAGAAGAGGAAAAAGGAAGTGTCGCTCTCTTTTCCCCTAGGCTCCTGCTCCAGAGGCACGATGTGATTCACCAGCAAGGAGGGATGCCAATAAGGTGTCCGATAAGATAAGTCTTATAAAATATATAGATGTATGGTAATTGAGACTGAGCTAACAAATGAGAATCCTAGTCATTGGCCAAGCAGCTTTGTAACTAATACAAGTCTCTCTGGTGTATTCATTTGGGCCTAACTCGGGCGGGCGGCTGGCGTAAAGCTCGCACATGGCGGTGGGGCTCAGGCGGCTTTTGGCAAAAAGATTTATCGTAACACCCCACCACCCATTACTTCTTAATTCAAAACCTAGCAATTAAGATAAGTGGCTTCTTAGTGGGCCTTAAACATATATTTCATCTTGCAAATAAGCCAAATAATTTGCTGAATTCTTCTGTTAATTCTCTGAGGGGGTGCCTCATTTTGCAACAAGAATTTGAAATTAAATACTCTGACTGGATCTATGCTAACTCCCAACTCTAACATAAACCCACTTTTACCATTGCCCTGTAGTATCTGAAGTCCAGCAGTCTATCTGTGGCATTGATTGAAATCCTGCCAAACCATACCACACAGCACTCTGAGACTCTCAGTACATGTGATGAACTCTTAAGAGTTGGTTGACTCTAATAGAATTCTAGAATATATATGGGCTGGGATAAAATAACACAATTATGATCTGAGGGTTCCTGCAAGACATGCAATTCTAGTGTCCATGCATTTCTAATTGTGTGAGTCAACCTGGTCTAGAGCCTTGTTCGAATATATGGTGATATATTTACTGATATATTTTCTTCATGAATTATCACACCTTGTGCTTCTTTTGTGTTTTCAGTGTTCCAAGGACAAATAAAAGTTACACTTTAGCATTTCCAGATTCACCATAACAATGGAGTACATTTCACAAAAAAGAAACAAAATGAAGAAGGAGGTGGTAAAGAGAAATTAACAGATATGAAAAGACAAAGGAGGAAAGGATGAATGAAGGGAAAGATGAGGAGGAAGCAGGAAGAGGATGGATGATAAACATTGTGACTGAGGAGATGGGCTAGCTGGCAAGACGACCTGAGTTTGTATCCCCAGCATCCGCATCAAAAAAGAGAAAGTGGGCATGGAAGCTCTTGTGAAATGCTAGTGTGGCGAAAGTGGGAATATCTTAGAGCTTGTTGGCCAGTGAGTCGGTAAGCTCCAGATACAGTGGCAAACCATTTCAGAAAATAAGTTAGCCTGAATCGTGTCACAGTCTTTAACCCTAGTCTTCACAAGGCAGAGGCAAGAAGACCTCTGTGAGTTCAAGAACAGTCTGCTCTATAGAGTGACTAACAGGCCAGCCAGAGCTACATACAGTACTACATATCATGTTGAGTCTCTCTCTCTCTCTCTCTCTCTCTCTCTCTCTCTCTCTCTCTTTCTCTCTCTCTCTTCTCTCTCTCTCTCTCTCTCTCTCTCTCTCTCTCTCTCTCTCTTCTCACACACACACACACACACACACACACACCACATAAAATGAGAAAGATACCTAGCTCTGGTCTCAGACCAGATACACATGCACACATTCCAACAAACACACAAACATACTTCTGAATATCACACACACACACACACACACACACACACACACACCTACCCTCATAACCACCCACAAAAAGGTAATTACTTTAAAGCTTGTAACAAATATGAAAATAAGAAGAAATGTTTGAGATCTGAGAAACCTAGAGGGGCACAATAGGAAGGAAAACATGGACGTGAAGATAAAGGGACAAAGGGCTTAAAACAGTCAACTGATTCCCACCAGAGGAAACACCAGCGAAGAAAAAGTCAGGATGAAAAGTAAGAAAAGCGTTGATGCTTTTTGTTTACTATTATCATTACATTTTGTCTTTTTAACTTTTTATTATTGTAAATGGATAGCACCAACAATCCCAGTATTGCATGCCGTTCATCTTTCTCTAGGTAATATTACATGAATAAATCTGCAATGGTATTGGATGAAAATGCACCCAAAAGGGAAAACACACATAAAAGTCAAAGATAAGCTATAACTTGACAAAGTACACAAAAACCAGCTCTTCCAAATTATATACCCTTAGCTTTCAAATACCTGCTTTAAATTATGTCTGCCTTTTCAATGCATTGTCAGTGTTAGGAATAAAGCGGGAGGAACATTGGCGAATTCCATGGCAGGCAAGGGTGACCGAGGCAGGGGGACAAACATGCCAGGCAGACAGAGCTTAAGTGAGAAGTTTTATTAGAAAAGGAAAGGGGGAAGAAAAGAGAAAAGAACTAAAGAGACATAGGGACAGAGAGAGAAGAGGGAAACAGAAAAAGTCCTGTCTGCTCCAGGGGAACAGCAGGAAAGAGAGTGAAAAGAGAGCAGAAAGAGAGCAGGAAAGAAAGAGACCAAAAGTGGGCAGAGGTCTTTCTTTTAAAAGGGTCCTTTGCACCTGGGCTGACCAGGGTACTGCCTGTGTGCATTCAGCCAGGTGACAAGGGCAGGCCAGCATAAAGCCTGAATCTTTGCAGTCAGGATTGTTAAGCAGAATTACAAACTGGGGAGGGAAGGATGCTGTTTATTTGGAACAAAATCATTTCTTAGTGCAATCAAGTCATTAAGGGTGGTAGAATCCAGCACCTCAAACTTGAACAGGTACAGGTGAGTCGCCTCAAACAGAGTTTCTTCCAACATCTCCGTGGGGACATCCTCCGGCATCATCAGCAAAGGCTCTCCTCTCACTCAAAAACACTGTTTCCATCAGTGGGCTTTTTCCTTTTTCACTCTTGGGTCTGGGAATTCAGTTCTGTCCTTTGAGAGTAAGAAAATAAGTCACAGAAGAGGAGAGGATTGAGGTATCAGTTCCTCTCATGCAAGAAAGGAAAATAAAAATGAGAGAGTTCCTTGCCAAATCTGTGCTTGTTCTTTGCCTGGCTGTAGGAGCATTTGCGTCTTCAGCAGTAGGAAGGCGATACAGAACAGGCGGTTTGCCAGGTTCTGTCTAGGCCTCATGAGCCGAAGATTTACAGTTTTTAATCTTTTTTTCTGATGGGCATTCTAAATACCTGCTTCATGCAATGTTTAATTTCTGCACAGCAGGCAGCGGTGTGTCCAGAAACAAGAATAAGTTTCTGTGTGTGATGGAGTGTCTAAAACACGGCTAGAGTTTCACTGCCTCCATCCCCTTATCCTCTCAACAGTGAGTGCCTTTTCATTTAAATGTGGGGATTTTTAATTCCCCTGATCATTGAAAGATAGTTTTCTGACCTTTATTTCATTGTGTCTGTGTTTTATATTTCGTGTGGCATATATGCACATATGTGCACAGGCATACGGAGTCAAGATGCCAATGTTGGGTGTCTTTTTCTATCACTTGTTACCTTATTTTTGTTTTTGAGTCAGTGTCTCTTGCAGAACCTAGAACCCAATGATGCAGCTAGGGTGGCAGACCAACAATCCCCAGGGATCTTCCTGTCTCTCCCACCAGAGTTACAGACATGTACCAGCATGCTCAGTGTGTTCAGGAGCTCAAGCCTAGGTCCTTATACTAACACAACAAGCACTGTACTGGCTGAGCTATCTCCTGGTCCTCTAAGATAATTCCCTGGAGGTCACTTTTCTCCCTGAGAATGTTAAAGTCAACATCTGTATTCTTTGGAATGCTTTTTGAACCAAGACTGACAAATGACAGGAAAACCTGGGGCTACTTCCCTTCAACAAAATGGTGTCTGAGGACATCAAAGGAAGAAAATCTCTGTAAATTTCTTTACAGAGATATAATGGCACAAACAAATTGTTTTCAGGATCACTGACAACATTGAACGACGAAACATTCACCGATGTCTACACAGTCTAAAGGTATAGTTGATGTTTAGTGCTTAATGAAGAATTTATGTCAGTGGAAGATTTAGTAAAGGTAATATAACTACACTCAAATAATGTTCAGCACAGTTTCGAAAACAGAAAGTTTTTGATGACTCTAGTGAGGCAAGCCAAACATTTAAAAACACAGGTAAATAAGCTTAACTCACAAGCACACACACATACACCTCAAAGGAAAAGGGTAAAGTCAAAACTTTTCGTACAGGAAAAAAAGCAAGCCAATGACACAAAAGCCAGCAATTCCATTGTGGGAAGATTTTATAAGTTAAAAGAAAAATTAGGTCAGTTAATAGGTATTTATTTATTCAGTGTGTGTACCTAACCAGCCCATGTGAGATGCTTTCCATGTGAAATACGTGCTTCTGCACAATGGAGGCTCTCTGGCAACATTTCTCCAAATTATATCCATCCCTGCTTCTTCTAGGGCCACCTCTGGCCTTTCCTCACTTAGTTCACTTCAAGGCCAATATTGTAAGAATCTTTACCAAAAGACACACCACTAACAGACGGGACACGTCTCGGGAAGGAGAAGAAATTTCCAAGAACAAAGAACTCAGAAAAAATGTTCTGTGCCTTCAGTCTACTCCAGATTGGAACCATAAAGAACGCTCCACAAACATAATATAGTGATGAATAGATAGTAATGTTTGTAATCAATAAATTTAGGTGATGATATTCATATTAATGGTAAGGATGACCCAAGCTAACACATACTGATTACTTAGCATGTGCTAACATTATCATAAATATTTTCTGTACTGGATTTCTCATACCCATGTCTTCCCCACATTGAAACGTCTCTAATTGCTTTACACAGGTCTCAGAATAAAGTCAAAGTGTTAGTATATGCCAAAATGCCACTCCTTGCACTACTAAAAAGGCTCATGGGCCATTATGTAATATCAGTTGTATTAGCTCACAAAATAGACACCTTGTGTTTTAAAGTTGCTGTAGAACCAAGATTGAAGTTAGTGCAGACTGCAACATCTAAGCAGATTGAAGACAATGTCAGTAACAAAAGCACAAGTTTCTACTAATTCAAGGCCATGTTATTAATTTGGTTTATTGAACTAGCTATATTAATCTCACAAACTTGTGGGCTTCATTGTGACATTTTGCTATGTGCACATAACATATTTGGATCATATTCATCCCATCTCTGCTCCCCTTCATGCCTTTTCCCCAATAAAGCTAATCCAACTTTATATGACAATGAGTCAACCAAATCATTTTTAAAAAATTTAAAAGATATCCATCTTCATTATCATCCATGATAAAATTGCGCTTTGCCTATTGTTGCTGAAGCAGTTAAATATGTACAGATACAACAGATACATACACGTTCATATACATATATACCCATGTGCTAGTGTGCAATTCATGTCCTTGTAAGAAGACATGGATCAGTGCCTGTTCAAGGGAATTTTGTTTTTAATCAAGGGTACTACTCAGTGGAATGTACTTAAAGTATGCTGCTTCAAAAGGTACAAGGCCTGAGGAGTTCCCTTTTTCTCTACCTTGTTTTGCATCCTGTCTCCCCACATTTTTGAAGCAGGAAATTTTCATCTCTGCTTGACATTCACTTTCATACCCACTTCTCAAGTGTCCTTCATTCAGGCCAGCCCTCTACTAAAGTAGAAGACAATGCCCTGAATTAACAGAAAGCCAGCAATTTTCAACAAAACTGCAGGACAGTAATGCAATAACTCCATTAGATTGTCTCTTAATTATTTTGTCAGTGCAAAAACCATGTCCCAGCAATTCTGAACACAGTTAACAATAGAAGCCATGGCCCTCTGCCTGGATGAAATGGTTAAAAATGTTACTGTAAAAGCCAGAGAAGAGTTACAGAAGTGATTCCTGTCACTGGTATTAAAATTCTCCTCCTTCCCCTGATGCCATGAGCTAAGGGCAGGACCACAGCTTTAGGTGAGCATTGGCCCAGGCATAGAACCTCATCTTCCACTGTGACATTGTTAGGTACCATTTGCAAGGGTTGCCCACGCTTTACAATGTGTTTTTATAATAAGACACCTTAGAAAATTTCACAAGGCCAAATCATCAATAAGTAATGCTTTCCATTTTTTATTGGCTGAGGATTGAAACTACAGAACCCATCAGTAGACAAGGTTCTGAGAAGTTTACTGGAAAGCCCAGCAAAGAAACAGCTATCTTGAAGCAAAGAGGCATTCTGTGAGCATCAGCCTCAAGGAGACATTCAAGACACCGCCCCAGTAAAATTTGATGTATTAATGATCTCCTACTCAACCCAACATTTTTTTCTATGAGAATATCTCAGGATCCCAGTGGCCATTGTCCTCTTTAGTGGGAAATAAATGCTTATTGATCACAGGTATCGATCTAGTACTTGAGATAAAAACAATAGTTTTCAAAGTCCACTCACAAGAGTTCAAGGACTAAAGCAAAAGTGTAACTTGGGCTGGTAAGGAGGTGATTGATGACCATGGGTTCTGTGCCACAGAGCGTAAGTTACTATGACACTGTGTATCTGGGTGCTGGAGCCAGCCCTCATTGAACTGAGCATTGTGTATGAATGATTGATGGAGCTTTGCATATTTTGTTAGATTCACTTCCAATCCATTTTACATACCTGACTTACATAAAAGATGAGTCCCACTGGAAATCCCTTAGGAAGAATGTCACAGTTATGAGTTTCAGAGATCTCTGCTGATTTTGTTTACCCGATAAAGCCAAGTCCTGCTTTCATTACAATCAAAGTGTTAAAGTTGAACATGGCTCATTTGAACAGTATTTTTCCAAATAAAATGTCTTCTGCCTGTGTCAGTAATTAAACACACACACACACACACACACACACACACAGCTAAAGCCCTGCAAAAGACAAGGAAGAGAACAGACGGTTCAGAAAAGAAGAGACACAGTGAAAGATTCACCTCTCGAGAACTGTAACATTTGGACTTTATATCCTGATCCGCCTTACTTAAACCTCATTTATTCATATCATTATAACTAAGTAAAAATCTATATTTTTAACATTTGCAAGGGATTAAGTTAAAGCCCATAGAAATGGCAGTGGCCATACAGTGACATAATGCCTTCTCCATCAGAATCTGGGATGGGAATCCATGATCTCTTTGTCCACAGAAGAGAGGGTCTGACAATGGAAAAGACAGCTGTTCTCATCTAGCTCGTCTTCCCAGTCAGTGGATTTCACACAACAGTCCATCATTAGGGATCATTACCATTGTTAACGAGGAAGAATAAAACCTATGCCTTCATCTTTCTTAGATGTAATAAGTCTTATGGAACAAGAGTACCCTAAAGGCCCTTTGCTTCTAAAAATGATTAAACTGCATTCGAATCACAGCCTGTAACCCAGTTCTGGGCATAGCATCAAAGTCAGCTCCATAGGTGTGAGCGAAGGCAGTATACCAATCCTGCCTCCTGCCTCAGGTTTCATACAAGAGTAGTTTGCATGTATTATCCTCAAAGAACAGATTGCCTTTTACCAAACTCCTATGCATTTTGGCACTTGGTGAGTGTCTTAGATGGCATTAACTGTAAAACATTTCTTTTTACATAATTATGGCTTTGTTTTGAGTGTGTGCTAAGATGGTTGTAAAAGTTTTAAATGTGAAGGGCTTCAGGAAGAAGGGAGAAATCTCTGAGCAAAAAACCGAAAGCCTATTGTTCACAATTAAAGTTCAAATTTTCCTGACAGGCTTTCAAACTGGAAAAGAAATGAAAATGCTACACGGTTATTTTAATAATTGTTTCCCAAATTATAGCATTATTGAAAATGTATAGAAAATACAAGTCGTGGTAATTGCGCAACACCTGCAGAATTAGAGCTATTGTTTTCCTGGTGTATTTATGTAGCAATAGGACAAGCTTTGTCAATAACCAATGATGATAGATGTCAGGAGACCTGGTGCTCTTTCTAATAATGAGGAAGCTTCCTGGGACCTGGCAAGGTCTTTGCCTCAGGCATTTCCACAGATTCCCAAATCTACTGTCCTTGCTGTGAATGTGTTAATTGACACGCTTGTATAAATTTTAGTAAAGCCATAATATTTTTGCATGGCAACTATTAAAAATATTTTTTCTCTTAATTTCACCGGGGAAGCTGAGACTCTGAATTTTTCCCCGTTGCAGGAGGGAATAATTTAGATTTTCTTCCATCCCTGTCAGAAGTTGAACAGACGAACAAAACAGATTCTTCAGAGACAATTTTACACAGAGTTACATCCATCCAATTCAATTATAAATTAAATTGACTAACGAACCATAGCTCATTATGGGAATCAATTACTCAGAACTGTCTTTGGACCAAAAATGTGGAAAATAAAAAATAATGGTCATACTTCAATATACCAGATTGTCAACGTTTGAGAGCTCTGTTTTTCTCTAGCTTGGCATAGTCCAACGCCAAGAAGAAATGATAATCATTTGTTTTACTGTTCCTGGAGATGTTCTCATTTTTATGAAGACTAGTTAATTCTTGAGTTTTGATGTCTTTGGGATGAGTACCTCAGGCTTTTCTGAGATGACAGACCAGCCCTGGAGTCAGTGACTCGCATGGGGATCATTCAGACCAACTTATGCAAATGTGTTGCTAAAGAAAGCCCTGCTTTAGCCTCTAGTGCCACCTAAGCAATAAGAGTCAAAAGATCTGGGGAGGTCACCATGGAAGCATTTTATTAGGAAAGCAGTTCTAATCATGGAGTCGGGGAGGTCACAGCTCTGCACAGTATCTCCTATTCAACTGTTAGATAAAAATAAATCCATGGGGAATTCCGCCACTAAAGCAACAGCATCTTAAAGTGTTTTTCTTATTGTACCCATGTCCCAGGAATTCTCTATGTGTTTAAAAAAAGAGGAGGTGGGTCTAAAACTGTGCCCCGTTTGTCATGTCTATTGTTATCTGACTTTATTAGCAACATCTGGAAATAGGTACTTTGAACACGTCTAAGTAAAGGCAGCATGCATATGCAGAAACATAGGGATAGGTTATTTCTCAGTATGGAAGTCTGTCACAGTTTCATCTGTCATGACAAGAGGGTCAAAGAATTGTATACACGGAGACATTTGTTCAGGGACACCATTGCTGAAGATGCCTTGAGTTTGCTTCCTGTTCACTGCTTGGTGGGAAAGAGCAAGGAGTGTTTCTGAGGACTCAGCGGGAGAATGGAGGCCTCTTTAGAACACTCCTGTGGAAGGAGTGTTCCTCACTGAAGCCAAAAGGAATTCATTCAGGAAAAGCTGCACTCCACATGAAAGCAGGTTAGTCCACACAAATATACAACTCAGCAGCATATTGTTTGGAAGCTAGGAATTTTAAAACACCCATTGCTCAGAATGAACCAAATCTGATTTTTCCCACTAATATGACTGTTTTGAAAGATCAAATATAGAAAGCAAAACCACTGGGAATTTTCAAATACAGTTTTGCTCATGCAGTGAGGAAGGGGACAGCTCCTTCCTTGTTTTGTTACTTCTTTGCCTCTAGAAAAAGAGAAATTAGTAACTATATGCCCATATGTTGAGCAGAAAGAGAAGATGGGAGAATGGTCCTGTAACTAAAAAATCTAAGCATCTATTAAAAGGTTATCTTTTTAAAAATAATCAATAAATCAGGCTATAGTTCAAGAACAAAGGTATAGGGTTCAACATTAAAAGCTCAAAAATTATATAATGTGCTTTGGGTTGACTAATTCCAAAGGGAAGATGGGTAGGTATCAGGCCAGGCAGTGCAAGTCTACTAGCTTAGCTGAGACACTAATACAAGAGCATTGCAAGTTCAAGGTCTTTGAGAGCTACTGAATGTGTTAAGGCTGTCCTGTGAAGTGTCATGAGAGCCTGTGTCAAAATAAAAGGTGAAACAGAGGGCGGGGCTATAAGCCAGGGGTGCAATAATTGCCTAGTATGCATGAAGCCTGACATACAACCTCAGTACATGAATTAATATAACAATAACAACGAAAGGAAACCAGCGGTTTGCGGGCTGTGCTCAACCCTAAATGAATACAGATCAACCCACCATGTTCATGAATTTCTTTAAGTCAGGTCTGGTTTCAGATGCCACTTCTTCCACCGCTGTCTAGCAGACAGTCGGCACATCAACTTCCCTAAGCTTCAGTCTCCGGCTCCTTAAGACAGAAGAAATAATCATACCAAGATAACATATGCAGAATACTTAGCGCAAGGCCTGCCATACAGTGAGACTCAGTTCATCCAGCTATCTTTCCTGGCATGGTTGTTCTTTTTTACCATCCCAGAAGGTACAGTAGCACAATTTCAATTCCAAAGGGAAAGAAGGAGCATATCTTTTTACCTCATTATCAGGTCGTTTGTTTAGAATATAGCATCCCCTGTTTCCTAAGCAGCCAACAAAGCAGGATCGAGTTCCCTGTAGCTTCTTGTAAGTGCTGGAGATGATGCCTTGGGTTTGAGCTGAACAGAGGACCCCTGTGGAGCACAGCTGGCCTCCTTTGGTCCCCTTACTCTGCAAAGACCTCTACCAAGCTCTTGTTCTCATCCCCAAGCCAAGCAGTTCTCAGGGACAGCATAGGCTGTCACAGAGGTTGTCTGACTGAATGAGGCCTGCCCAACAGGCTGTAACACTCAGGCGTGAGAAATCAGATGAACATTTTTGATAATTTATCAGATTTTTGAAAGGTGTGTTTCTTCAAGGCCTCACACACAGCCTGAGTGCCTTGTGGGAAGGTTTTGTTCTGGAGTCCACATTGGGCCGTCTTAACTTTATCTCAAGTGAATACCTTTCTCTTCACTCCCATGTAGCAAAGCTTGGAAGTTAGAGAGGCTGAAATGGGACTGGCATTATACTGCAGGGGTTCTTGCAAAGCCTTCTGCTGTTTGAATTTTAACCAATTAGAAGAGCCAGCCTTCTTTTATTTCAGAACTGTATTAAAAGATATCACATTCAAAGGCTGGACATGCCTGCAATTAATTACTGGTGTCCGGCCAAAGGTCTACCATTAGCTATTGCCATGACAACCTTTAGAAGGCCTTGGCCCACCTGTTGCAAGATAGAAACAGCATTAGGCAGTTGGTTCCTGCACTTGGCCTCCCCCTGGCCTATGGGGAATTCGTACTAATTAGAATTAGTTGTCCTTCTGTAGTCCAGTTCCTGACACAAATTGCATTCTGTAGCTTTTTGTTCCACTTGAGTTCACAGACAAAATAGCCCATGCCATGTTTGAAATGAAGCAAGGCAATATAAAAGGATTTTGTGTAATTGGCTAATATACTTTAACATTTTAACTAATATTTTCAGTGGTTTTTTTTTGGAAGACTATTACTTAAGTTCTTCCCTTTGCACTCAAGAGCTGTTTATGATCATACAGGATATAATTTTAATATGGCTTGTTCGGATGTCATTAACCCATTGTTGGGCTCAACTGCCTGGAGAAGGGAACGAGTGACCTTTCAAAATGATGGTTTGAAAATGGCCCTGTGGCGATGGCAAAGAGACATGCACACAAAAGTGGAAACAAAAGGACAGTTTGTCCCATCTCACTGAAGAAAAACTTTATTGAAAGCAGGAGTCTGCAGAAGAAGAGCCACAATGAAACAGAAAAGCGAGAAAGTGAAAGACATGATCAGGCTGCGAGCATGTGTGGCTTTGCCTAGAAGCAGGGTTCACAGGCTGTGAGCATTAGCAAGCAAGGTGTGGCCACGAGACCCACAAAGGCAGCATGGGAGAGAGAGAATCACTCTTCAGAATTCCTGCCCCTGTGTGGGGTTAACTCCTAAGGCTTGCTCTCAACAGTGACACTGGGGGGAGGGGGTGAAGTGAAGGTCTGCTATCCCTTATGCTACATTTTGAGGGAGACCATCATGTGGAGTAAGGCCCTTGAGGCAGGAAGGTCCACCTGATTTTTATAACCTCACAGTAGAGTCACTTTCTAGGAAGAAAGAAAGAAAGAAAGAAAGAAAGAAAGAAAGAAAGAAAGAAAGAAAGAAAGAAAGAAAGAAAGAAAGACCCTCCAAAACACAAGGGAAAATCAGCCAGCTAAAGAATGCCTAAACTCTTCACAGGGATGAAGGAGTGAGTTCCAAGTGCTAGTTTCCCAGGCCCTGTAAACATGCCGCCGCCCGCCATCCTTCCTGAGCCCACCCCTTCCCAAATTGAGTGGGTGAGTTTCTGAGATATCACAAGACAAATGGTCTCATATTTTTGCCGAATTTCTTTCTATTCACCAGGGTTTCTAAGCAAAGTCTCTTAGTCTTCCTACAAAACAAGTGAGATATAGTTTTACTTTTATTAAAAGAGACCCGGTAAGGGCTGAATGTTCCTTTCACAATGATGTGTTCCTCGTGGAGGACGACTGTTGTGAAACTACCATTTGCTTGTTCACACAGAGGGAAAGGTGAGCAAATGTAAGTAGTTTTAAAATAAAATCTATCCCCATCCTGTATCCATTCTCTGAACTCCCATATAAACCTCGTATTGTTCAGGATGGGACTGAGGCCAAGAATGAAGCTCTCTCTTCCTTTCTCAGACTTCAAATCTGAATTCTGAAATGATAAGAGGCACTTTTAAAATTCTTAAAATAGATGGATTTAGGAGTGTCTGAGCCAAGGTAGAGCCTAGTTACTCATAGATAAGCCAGAACTGCCTCCGTGAGTATATTAAATGTAAAATGTATAAAATGTGCAAAATGTGCAAGAAAAATCTCAAAAAAAAATCCAAGGAAAATTTAACTGGAAATTACCTGCCTTTTCAATCCTTTGCAGACCTACTTAGAACCAGCAACAACAAAAAGTTACTGCTTAGAAAACAAGAGTCTTCCAGATGAGAATGCCATGCATTTATCAAGGATCGGACTTCATCGAATTTTCTCTGTGTTGGGCAATTTCAAGTTTTTTAAAACTCCCCTTTACTTTGAGCCACTAGGGAGGAAGAAAACATTTTCTCAGGCATCTATAACTGATAGCATCAGTAATAATAACAGAAGCGAAAGCAAAGCACAGAACAGTGCAAACCCCATCGCACCTCCAACTGAATAGGCCAGAGGAAGTGATTGGCTTGCCAGCATGAAGAAGCCAAGTACTCCACAGAAGGTTGCCCACACCTTGTGGGGCATCAGGGACCTCTGAAAGACACGGATGCTAACATTCTTATGAATAGAGCATATCCATCAGGGTGTAGGTTCTGCAGAGAACTCATCCAGTCCTCTTTGTCTGTAGTTTGCAGTACTGCTCCAGACATCAAATCACACTAACATCAAGATTTACATGATGGTGGGAGAGGTGGCTCAGTGGTTAGGAAAGCTTGATGCTCTTCCAGAGGACCTGAGTTGCATTCCCAGCACCCACATGGTGGCTCTCAACCATCTGTAACTGCAGTTCCAGGGGATCTGGTCCCTACTTTGGGCTCCACAGGCACAGTAGCGTGCGATACACATGTGATGTATATACATATGTGCAGGCAAAACACTCATACACACAAAATAAAAAAGACTGTATAGAGAGGACACTTTTTACAAATATTTCTTCTCCTTTCTATTTATTCTTTGCGTCTTTCACATCTTGCATCTCCATCCCATTCACTTCCCTATCCTGGATCTTTCTCTTATCCAGCTTCATTTACTTTCTTTTTTAGTGTGTGTGTGTGTGTGTCTGTGCCTGTGTGTCTGTGTGTCTGTGTGTGTGTCTGTGTGTCTGTGTGTCTGTGTGTGTGTCTGTGTGTGTTTGCGTTTGTGTGTGTGTCTGTGTGTGTGTGTCTGTGTGTGTGTGTGTGTGTGTGTCTGTGTGTCTGTGTGTGTGTGTGTGTCTCTGTGTGTGTGTGTCTGTGTGTGTGTGTGTGTGTCTGTGTGTGTGTGTCTGTGTGTGTGTGTCTGTGTGTGTGTGTGTGTGTGTGTCTGTGTGTCTGTGTGTGTGTGTCTGTGTGTGTGTGTCTGTGTGTGTGTGTGTGTGTCTGTGTGTGTGTGTCTGTGTGTGTGTGTGTGTCTGTGTGTGTGTGTGTCTGTGTGTGTGTGTGTGTGTCTGTGTGTGTGTGTCTGTGTGTGTGTGTCTGTGTGTGTGTGTGTGTGTGTGTGTGTGTCTGTGTGTGTGTGTGTGTCTCTGTGTGTGTGTGTCTGTGTGTGTGTGTGTGTGTCTGTGTGTGTGTGTCTGTGTGTGTGTGTCTGTGTGTGTGTGTGTCTGTGTGTGTGTGTGTGTGTCTGTGTGTGTGTGTGTCTGTGTGTCTGTGTGTGTGTCTGTGTGTGTGTGTGTCTGTGTGTGTGTGTGTGTCTGTGTGTGTGTGTGTGTCTGTGTGTGTGTGTGTGTGTGTGTCTGTGTGTGTGTGTGTCTGTGTGTGTGTGTGTCTGTGTGTGTGTGTGTCTGTGTGTGTGTGTGTGTGTCTGTGTGTGTGTGTGTCTGTGTGTGTGTGTCTGTGTGTGTGTGTGTGTGTGTCTGTGTGTCTGTGTGTGTGTGTGTGTCTGTGTGTGTGTGTCTGTGTGTGTGTGTGTGTGTGTGTGTGTGTGTCTGTGTGTGTGTGTCTGTGTGTGTGTGTGTCTGTGTGTCTGTGTGTGTGTCTGTGTGTGTGTGTGTCTGTGTGTCTGTGTGTGTGTGTGTGTGTGTGTGTCTGTGTGTGTGTGTGTGTGTGTGTGTGTGTGTGTCTGTGTGTGTGTGTGTGTGTTGTGTGTGTGTGTGTGTGTGTCTGTGTGTGTGTGTGTGTCTGTGTGTGTGTGTGTCTGTGTGTCTGTGTGTCTGTGTGTGTGTGTGTGTGTGTCTGTGTGTGTGTGTGTGTCTGTGAGTGTGTGTGTGTATGTTGGGGAACCTGCACACATATGAATGCAGAGTCCAGAGAACAGTCACAGAAGTCATCTGGAACATCTACCTCCTTTGAGAGAAGGTGTCTTCTCGTTGGCCTGAAGTTCACCAATAAGAAGAGAATGGCTATCCAGAGAGCCCTAGGGACCTGCTTGTCGTTGCTTCCCAGTTTTGGGATTGCAAGCACATGTTACCATACCTGGCATTGGGGAGACTGATGTATTTTAAATGTTTTATTTAATATTCACACAAGTATAAAATGTGTTTTATTTAATATTCACACAAGTATAAAATGAGTTGTATTTAATATTCACACAAGTATAAAATGTGTTTTGAGGAAACACATCTATATTCCCTTCTTTCCCTTTCCCTACCTATCACAAGTTTGCTGGGACAGGCGTGTCTATGTAGGTTCCGGAATCATCTCATAAAGGAAGGGGAAGGGAGGGGAGGGGAGGGGAGGGAAGGGAAGGGAAGGGAAGGGAAGGGAAGGGAAGGGAAGGACAAAGAAGGGGAAACAAAGATGAGTCTACATATGATTGGGAGGCAGTTCCAAGGCCTAGTATGGTACCACATACTCTTTTCTATAAAAAGGATCTCCCCCTCTCTCCCATGGCCCTCTTCCCTCCCTTCCTCTCTTCCTCACTTCCCCTCTGCCCCCCTCCCTTCTAAGTCACCAAGGCATATTTCTGAAGACTCAGGCTGCAAAAGACCCCAAAGCAAGTGGAAAGAATGGAGTACAACAACCATTTGTCAAAACTGTAGGACGTTGTGATTCACAAGAGGCAAGAGGCAATTTAAGGAGATTGTTTTCCACCACTGACATGGCTGTCAAAATAAATGTAGGGGAGATAATTATAGTAATTAACAAAACAGTTAATTTTTCTTTGTCACGGGATAAAGTTCAGTTTGATTTCTGATTAAGAGAAGATTAACACCAAATGCTTTTCTTTCATTGCTGCTGACCACAACAAATTCTGCACTAGGGTACATATCCATCTCTTAACTATTGACTCGCACTGGGAAAACATTCTATCGGCATTCAGGGGCTTTTAATTCAGCCTTTTCCTTTTCATCCACACCCCACTTAACTACTCAGCAAAGAAAATTTACACCACTGTCTGCTAAAATTATGTTATAGAAGAGCTCTCAGGCCTGTGTTCTGATTGACTTTGGTCCTCCACACATTGCATGATGCCTCAAGTGGAAGTTTTTGCACAAATAAGTCTTGGGTATACCCTCTGAAAAAACTTCCATGACCATTCAACCAGTAGAAGAAAGGATGTTTTAAGACTAATAAGCTTGAAGATGAGGGGGGGTTTGAATGTTCTCGTATCTACCTATCTGTTTGGGAAAGTCTTGGCATCAGAGTAGCCCACAGTGAAGGTCCAAGATCATTATAAATAGGGCAGGAGAAAGTACATACACTGAATTTCTTAGTAATTGAAGTGATTAAATGACTTGTTCTTGGATGCTCATATCATTCCTCATTAAGCTGGACTGTGTTTATGAACACTTCGTGCCAACTGTATCTTGAAAAAAATAAGTGCAAAGCTTTGGTGATTAAAGCTTGGCTGAGAGGTGGAAAACCTGTGGCTATGGAGGCCCACAGCCCCCAAAGGGTACCACAGCAAAGTAAACTGGCTTGAGTCTCTACTTCATTCATCCTCTGGGGACCTTGCATCAATTATAGTAATTCTCTTGATTCCATTTCTGTTTTTAAGAAATTTGAGGATATTGATGAACAACAGGTCATTTGCAGCTCTAGCATTCAGTGAGCTCATAATCTTTACCTGAGCTAGAACTGACAGAATAACACAGGAAAGACGAATAATAAACTCTGTTTCCTGCACAAAATGATGTTTGTAAATTTTGAAATGTACGACCTTTTGCTTGTTTGAGTGACAGGATAAGAAACAGAAACACCTATGCCTTTTTTAAAGACATGATTTTGTACAGTCCAGATCACCTTGAACTTGCTATATAGCCAAGGATGACCTTCAACTCCTGATCCTCCTGCCTCTGCCTCCTAAACGCTGTGTTTATAGGTGGGCACCACTACACCTACTTTATGCATCGCTGTGGATCAAATCCAGGGTGCCATGAGAGCTAGGCAAGCAATCTAGCAACTCAACTGTACCTCCAGGAACCAAGTCAGCTATTTCTGGTAATGAATCGCAAAAACCCAGTGATTCCAAACAATAAGTACTTCTTTTTTCATAAGTTTATATCAAATGGACTAGTTGACTGAGACAAGGCCAGTCTAAGTCTCTTAGTATAGTGGGCTCATTTATGCCTATTCATCTGATGAATTGGCTTAATGTTGAAAACTTGGAATAGTGCTTTTCATACATGTGGCCTCTTAGCTACAGAAACCAAGATGTTCGAGCCCTGAGTCTCCATAAGTCTCTCAAGATGGACTCTAGTAGCATGGCTTTGCTCCTTCTTTAGGCATAGTCACGTTTAATTGTCCAAAGCAAGTTTTACAGTCAGCCCTGATTCTAGGAGTGAAGCAACAAGCTCTTGTGGAAAAGGCCATAGTTTTAGGGAAGTAGAAAGTCATGAAGATGTCTATAATCAATCTACCATTGTCCCAAGTCCTCTCTGGAGGGCATGCTACACATGGGTAAGTCTTCAACTGTGGGCACATAATGAGAGTCAAGATTCAAGAAAATCCCAGTTTGGAATAAGAATCAGTCTCAGCCAATTGTGATGCAGTGCCATAAATAGCATGACAGAGATGATAGACGATCTATATGTATGGTGATTTCTTCTCAAGAATCTGGGAAAGGGATCTAATAGGTGAGCCAGGCTTTGATCCAGGCTTTACCAAGTAGTACCAGGTTTGACTGAAAAAATAATAAATAGAGGGAGATACACAGAGGATGGGAGTGTAATTTTAGCTAAAGCCAGCATGACATAGGTGAAAAAGACAACTGTTCAGATGGTCTTTAACAAATAGTAGCTAAGTGATCACAATGTGCTAGACAGCAACAACTAAGAATATGGACCCTTGGGAGAGTTGGCCATAGAATATATCTACTGTCACACTCTCCTGAGTGGGGACAATTAAATTAGCTCTTCTAGATACCTATGTCCTAGTCACACAAGCATTACTACAGCCCCCAATATGACAAAAGTGACAGAAAAGCACTGTTGAGCTCAATGGTGTATATGATGAGTACCAAACTAGACTTTAAGATACTTTCATTCAGTAGTAGCCAGAGGTCTGGTAACCCCATGTATATGTTGTTTGTATCCTGAACTAGTTCAGAATACTATCTAGGTTTTATGCAAACTTTATTTCTGGGAGGGACAATGGACAAGCCCAGGAGTTTTTCTTAGTTTTTGTAAAGATATTGGTGGTCCTCTGAATGGTGAGCAAGATCAATATTTTTATTTTTTAGTTATCATATTATCATATTTTTAGTTATCAAAAGTACCATGCTGCCAGATGTTAGCAGGATGTTTTGCTGTTTCAAGGGTCCCTGAGTCTTCTCCATATGTATAATAGCCATTCAAAGTAGTGGCTTTTAGACTTTATCAAAGAGTTGCCCTTAAAAGTGTAAATAGAATACACTGATTAAAAGGTTTCCCTGTTCCTAAGTTTGCCTGTTTCAATACTGTTGCTTATGATTTGTCTTCTTTTAAAGACTACAGACAAAAACATCTCTAGGGACTAAACTCTAGCTCTAATTTTGTACTTGACTTTGTAATATGAAATAGTTATGGTGATATTAATAACTATGACAGATATCAGCCAATCAAAGCAATCACAGGGAGGTCATGGGTGTGCCCTTCATTATGCCAGAGTTGATGAAACCCTATGACCAAAAAAACTTGGGGAGGATAGGGTTGGTTTGGCTTATACTTCCACATCACTGTTCATCATCGAAGTAAGTCAGGGAAGGAACTCAAATAGGGCATGAACATGGAGGCAGGAGCTCATGCAGATGCCAGGGAGGGGTGCTGCTCACTGGCTTACTCTCAGGCTTATTTTCCATATTTGTCATAGAACCCAGGATCATCATTCCATGGATAGCCTCACCCACAATGGACTGGGACCTCAATCACTAAGTAAGAAAATGGTCCACAGGCCGGCCTACAACTCATATGGAACATTTCTCAATTGAGGTTGCCTCCTCTCAGATGACTCTGGCCTGTGTCAAATTGACATAGCACTAGCCAGCACATTTAGAGTACTGTGGTGATCAGCATTTGTAAACAGAGGGAAGCTGTGGGGGGCGACTCGGGGCTTCCACTTTTGACCAATCATAGCAACTGAGCTGTGCCATCTGAAACCTCTGATATCTAGTTACAGACAGTCATAGACAAGTATACATTAAGTCTGCTAATTTCTCAAATTGGGAGGGTGGGAGGTAAATTTGGGTGGTGGTGTAAAAAATTAATAAATAGTATTTGCTCTTATTCCAAGTAATAGCAACCACTATTTTTTAATTATAGTAAGAAACAATGCATTTAAGAAAACTGAGATAGATAAATTATACAAAATCAGCTTGAACCAACTACATGTGTGCTAAAAGTGGTACAATCTCTAAGCAAGTGCAAAAGCGAGCCCTGCATTCAGATTAGTAATATCAGCAACTCTTTTGTTCCTCCTTCCCCTCTCCTCCACATCCTGGGGTTCTCTCGGCACTGCTGTTGTTAACTTGTGTAACCGGTGGTCTGGAGGCTTGAGCACTGGCAATGTGGGCTGTTGTTAAGGAGCTCACACAAAAACAGCAGAGAATCTGGTCTTCAGTGTGGGCACTGGGCTTCATCCCCTGTTGTTGTTTTCCTTGTCTTTAAAGGCAAATTCTTTGCTCATGCAGTAAGACTGGGGCTTCATAAACACGACAAATGCTGTTTTAAACCCTGTAATGATAATTTAATCAAATGCAATTTGCTTTTGATAACTTCATTGGTCCTTTCATTTTGAAAAGTGGCCATGTGAATGGTTTGAATTTTTTGTTGTTGCCGTTGTTGTTTTTAATGAGAGACGAGATAAATGATCATGCGTGCCAGAACAGACTAATAATGATGTTTGTTCCCATGTTCTTTGCTTATGGAACTAAGTTGGCCCATCTCGCCATCACCACTCACTAGTCTGAAACTCCATTTTGTGGATAAAGCCAAAGGCAGCATTAGCAGGGGTGTCTCTGAACCCTAACATATGTCATCTACCAGTCAGGTCAGGAGTACCACGCCTTGTGGTTCCTTGAAGCCATATTCCTCCCATTTCACAGATGATACATTTCTTCCGAGTTCAGCCAATTCAAATCTGGAATCTCTAATTCTGCACTCCAATGCCCCCATTTCAGCTGCCTGCTCTGCCTCTATAGGGGCAGTGTTCTAATACAATTGGCTTTGGCAGTTGGTGCTAGGATTCTGAAAATAATCAAATGGTGTTCTTCCCCCAAGCCTACCTCCTGACACCACAGACCGCCAGAAAAAAAGAAACATAAGCAAGTCACCCCTGAGCCTACAAGCTTGCTGAGAGGATGGACTTTTAGGATGTTGAGTTAGAATGATTCCAATTGGAAGCCTTCATTCACTCACTCTATGCTTTCTATAATTTAACAGGTCTGCAGTGGCAGCTGTGTTCTCTTTTGGGCTGGACCAGCCTTTGTGAGTTGTAAGAAACTTTTGGGGACTCAGGAGATGGTTTAGTCATTCAAATACTTGCCCTGCAAGCATGAGAACCTGACTTTAATCTACAAACTCCACATAAAGAGCCTGGTGTGGTGGTATGCTTGCAATCCCAGTACTAGGGAGGCAAAGGCAAGTGGATCCCACGGTCTCAGTGACTAGCCAGCCTCACCAAATAGGAGTTTCAGGTTCAGTGACAAAGTTTGTGGGGGAAAAAAAACTATAGTGGAGAGTGACTGAGGAAAACCTCAGGTTGATCTCTGGCCTCCATACACAAACACACATGAACCGTCTCACACACTCCCATCACACACACACACACACACACACACACAGAGAGAGAGAGAGAGAGAGAGAGAGAGAGAGAGAGAGAGAGACAGAGAGACAGAGAGAGAGAGAGAGAGAGACAGAGACAGAGACAGAGACACAGAGACACACAGAGAGAGAGAAGATAAAAAGAAATTTCATCCTGTTGTGACCCAAAATTCATGGAACTTGTTCGCCTTTAGCCCACCATCATAAAATTTTATCTGTGGCCTTTAAAAGAAGTCTGGTCAAGCCCAGGAGAATTCAAAGAAGCGATCCTTTCAATGTGCGTATTCCCCTTGCACTTTCAGGGGCTGCTCTACACATATTTGGAAAGAATACATAAGATTACCATTTCAGGTGACTATCATATCCACGAAGAAGACTGTAGCCATTGGTTTTGGATACTGTTGTTTGCAGAAAGCAAACTTTTCCAAGTAAGTGGGTACTGTGAACTCCACATTCACAGTCAAGTCACATTCCAAATCAGGACTGGCAGAATGTGGATGATGAAGTAGGAGTAAGGTCTTTATTCTCTAAGATGAGTCACTACAGACAAGTAAGTACCAGGAAGGAACTGGGGCACAAGGACAGACAGCATTGCTGTAATAGATGCCACCTATCTAACTACCCCCGGGAACCCTAAAAGCTGCTTTGCAAAGGAAAAGGGTGACTAGCAAGTTTATTTATGCTTTTTAAAGAGCACTGCCAATCCTAATTTATCAGTTACTGTCTTGTGACAATTTATTCATTGTTCACTGTTAGAAGCCAGAAGTTACATAGAAGTGCATGATTGGTGAGCGTCTCTATTTCAATATGGTATAATAGAGATAACACAGTGCCCAAAAGCTCTGCTGCAGACTTTTGTCTGCTTTGTCTCTTTTCATTACTCTATCAGAATCTTCATTTAATATAATCCAAAAAAGCAAGGTAATTGCTTCACTTATCGGTTATCATCGCTCTCGCATACTTATCGTGTCAAAATTATTTATGTGGATAGGCCAGGTTGATCTTGCTGCATTCAGAAGCTTAAAATTTGAATAACTGTTCTGCCAGTTAGGTTATCAAAATTGCAGCATAAGCAATGAGCCTCTATTTTCTAGAAGCTGGAGTGGGTGAAAGGCGTGGCCTTGGGTTGTGCTGATGGGAAGGAGGGACCTAGCTTGAGGGGCCAGGGCTCTAAAAATTGAACGATTGGTGAAAAACAAAAGAAGCGACCTAGAATAGAGAAACTAGACATTCACTATGTATGTCTCTGACAAGAGAAATGATGCCAACCTGCCTGCCCCACCAGCCTTTTGGTATTTTTCTTAGACAAGAACCACAGAATACTATATCTAACTAGTATCACACACACACACACACACACACACACACACACACACACACACACACACCCCGAGTACAATTGTTCCCAGTATCCAAGTACAGCCCTCCTTGTGGAAGACTCCCCCTGGATGCTTTTCAGAATGCTTTATTCAACATGTTAATCATTTGTCAGTCATCAGGTATTCTGTCGCTATAAAGACATATTAGGCTAACATGAAATGTGGCAGGTTTTCAGTCTTGAAGCAAACATTTGTTTCTACAAAATAATTTTTGAGATATGTCTGTTTTTTGAGGCATCTAAAACTCTCTATTTTCTTTTATAAATGTCAATGGTGAGTATTCATTCCTAGTTCTAAATCAGGAACTAACCCTCTTGTAAGAGAGTGAGGTAAAATAAACGTAAGAACTGTGTGTGTGGAGGGGGTGGTTCTGTGTGGGTGTTTGTTTGTGTGTGTGGGTGTGTGCTGTGTTCTCTGCATGTGTGAAGGGGCCTACCGTGTAGCCTAGGCTGCCTTCGAAGGCACAATCTTCCTTCCTCAGTCTTCCAAATATGTTAGTAGACTTGGTTTTCAATTTGTACTTCTTCTACTTGTCTTCACAAACACCTGATTACAAGCACAAGAATGAAGAAAATATTCTCTCACCCCTTCCTTATAGTGCTGAGTCTAACACCAGCCATGTACAATGGTTAATATTGATTATCAACTTGACAGGATAGATAATCACCAAGAAGACAAGCATCTGGGCATATCCATGAGGAATTGTCTCAATTAGACTCATTGAAGTCAGAGCCTAAGTGTGGGCAGCAGCATCCCAAGGACTAGGTCAGGATTACATGAAAGTGAGAACTCGAGCCAAGCAGCAGCATTTGTCCATCTCTGTTTCCTGGCTGAACATGTAAAGGGACCCAGTACCTCAACTCGTGCTGCTGTACCTTCCCCGCCATAATGGACCATCATTACCCTCCAACTGTGAACCCAATAAACAATTTCTCCCTGAAGTTGCTTGTTCTCCAGCATTTGGTCACAGCAATGAGGATATCATTAATACACTAAGCAATCACTCTGTTACAAGCTACTTCTCCAGCCCAAAGAATCAGAAAATTTTTGTTAGCATTGTGGGGGTGGGTTCCAGTCCTTGGGGATGAACTTCAGACCTCATGCATGCTAGACAAGGCCTCTACCACTAAGCTACATCCCCACTTCCTCAGTGAGATCTCTCTACCCCATCTCTTTCAGAACCACTAACCCTCTCCAGCATCTGCTTTAATACAGAATGTGTTTGGGAAAGTTGTCCTGCTCATGTCCTTCTCATATCCAGCTGGCCATAATCATATCAGAAAGGAGAGGCTCATCTAGACATATCCTTGCTGGCTGCCTAGTAGATTTCCTGGTGACTGCTCTACACTCATTTTAGATTCTATAATGAATACTTTATAGTATTCCACATGCTCTCAAGGAAGCAAGTAAATGCTCATCCATATCCTATTTAGACTTTAATGCCAATTAGAAATATTTATCTGGACTAATATTGTCAAGGAGCTAGTAACAATTGAAGAACAAGAACTTTCTTGTGGCTTCCTCTTATTACCGTTTTTGGTTAATTATCTTAAAATGAAATACAGAATGCATGTTTAAAACCCAGCATTTACAGTAATCTCTTACTAGTGACCACTATTCTAGACATTGGAACTGAATAGGAGGTGGCTCTTATGATCTTGAAAGAACCTTTGTAGCCCTGAGAGTCAATTCATATTTAAGAATCAAGCCTGGAATGGATATATTTGAAGAAAGTGCTGCAACTGGTGTGATGGCCAATATTTCAATGCCTAGAAGAGTATCCAGTATTTAATGTGCATCCAAGTATGTGTTAAGTGAATGAATATATAAAGGAGTCAAGAGACTTGGCCCTAAAACTTAAACTGTTCAACAAATACTAAGTACCTGACAAACAACAGGCCCTTTCTAAAGTCCCATTCACAGCTCAACTCTTTAGAACCATGGTTCTCAACCTTCCTAACTCAGAAACCTTTTGATACAGTTCCTCAAGTTGTGGTGACCCCATCCATAAAATTATTTCATTTCTACCTCATAGCTGTAATTTTATACTCTTATGAATCATAATGTAAATATCTGATATTTAGGATGTCTGATATTCAACCCCTATGAGAGAGTCAACTGAATCCCACAGGGCTTGGTTGTGACTCACAGTTTTAGAACCACTGCTTTAGATTATCATCTTGTCACTTGGCACTGATACTTGCTGGTCTTGTGAGTATCACTGTGGACACATATACCCTGTCTTCTACTGAGATCTGAACTTGAGGTCAGCAGCCATGTCTATCCATAATGACTGATGAAATTTTACACACATGAAATATAAATAAATATCTAATGTAAGAGTGGCCCGATTACTCTTAACATTATATGAAGCTTTAGAACCAAACCATCAGCATGTGTACCTACCCAAAGCACATCTCATTCTCTGAATTCTTTCCACGGTCCATGTTTTCCTCATCACTCTTCACAATGCCGCAACATAAGCCAAAATCTGAGGCAAGCATGGAAATGGGAGTGTTAATGAATGCCTATTGAATGTTAGCTTTAAAAGAGAGGACAAAAGTCAATTACACATGCTTCAGTACAGCATGCTGTTAATGTGACTTTATTTCTTGTTTATTTGTTTATTTGTTTGTTCATCAAGTAGGATTTGACTATGTGCCAGGCATTGTGCTGTGGTTAAAACTGAGGGATAAATAAGTTATTTTTCTGATCTTGAAAGTTTAAAGCCCAATGATAGAGAAACACTGTATACAATAGGGTCATTTACGTCAAAATTTACTACTTGCTAATTCTGAAACCTTGAACAATTCATATTACCTTCTCAGGACTCACCTTCCCCACCTTAATAAGAATAATCATATTAAGATTGTGGTCCTGTGACATAGCTTTTATTTCATGGTACAGTGTCTATATAGTAGGTAACCAGACATTCAACAGGTGCTGGTTGTGTCTGAAGACAAAACACTGAGGAAACACCAAAGACAGAAAAATTAACAGATGAGTCAAGAAGGGTTTCCCAGTTTTTAAACTTGAAGGATGAGTAGAGAAATTGCAATCTGAAGAAGGTAAATAGCAGATCCCATTAGTGAAAGCCATGACACAAATGGCAGACACAACTTGAGAGTGAAAGAACACGGACCGGTCCTTTGACCTTCTTCAACACAACCACTGCTTAATTGCTTCTCATACTTCAAATCGGTGGGAATTCTTAATCAAAACACAAAATATGAGCAGTCGTTTCACATTACTTAGGTTGATTTTGGAGTAGTGACTTAGTATACTAGAATCACTATTTAGTAATTCTTTAATTTTGAGGTAAGGTAGCCACTACCAGGTTTTTCTCGTGGGCAGAATTTAATCTATATGCTTCATGTTATTAAAAAGGACTTTAGTATGCACGATCTGGTCGGTTGTGCACACCTTTAATCCCAGCACTCAGTAGGCAGAGGAAAGTGGATCTCTGTGAGTTTGAGGCCAGCATGGTCTACATAGTGAGTTCCAGGACAGCCAGGGCTGTTACACAGAGAAACCCTATCTTGAAAAACAAAAACAAAACAAAAAAGAAGAAGAAAGAAAATAAAGAAAAAGAAAGACTTGATGTCTGAATAATTCTGAACAGTTTTCATGTTTCTATGAATCTAGATGACAACATATACTTAAATATAATGAAATATGTGCCCAAACCCAGATGTCTTCATTCAACTACATTCTTAACAAAATGATCAAAATCTTTGTACATGGTAATAAAACATTAAAAATTACATTTTACTTATTTTTCATTAAAAGGTGCATTCTACTTTGAGTAATTGATGTTCTAGTGATGTCATGGGTGTGGAGCAATTTCCTCTCTTCACTACTTTTATTATTATTCAAGACCATCTAAAATGTATCTGGGTTAAGGTACTCCATACACACTGCTTTTTTTTTTTACACAAAGGTCATTCATTTTCAAACAACTTTTTATTCCCTTTTAAAAATAGGTACTCCATTGGCTTTTCCCCAGTGATCTGAGACCCTGCCAATTTTTCACAGATCTTCACATGTTATCATTCTTGGCTCTAGATTTACATCAATTATTTTCCTGGCTAATCCAAAGTAGAGTTGGTCAAGCCCAACTAACAAAGTATGCGATACCTCAAATAAAGTCCAATGCTTTTCCTTGCATTGTTATCTCTGCTTTCTTCGGTCAGGCACATCTCTATAGTTACTCTGTTGAGTAATCTATACACACATGAAAGTGCCAAGAGTCCCAAGGAACAATTTACAATCATCTAGAGCCTGTAACATTATTAACCCCTACTTGATACATGAAGAATATTTAGCAATGTTGGGGAACTTGTGTAGGAATTTGTCCATTTACAATTAGATTTATCTGTTTGTGAACAGCTAGGTGACCTTTAGTCAAGTTCAGATTACCCTGTAGAGAAATGCTAGGACAGCAACATGGTTTCCTTAGTTCAAGATGATGGATAAAATGTCTTTGGCCTCATGTCTATTCTAAGTCATCATATAAATGGCAATACCCACCAGAAACAAACACAATAAAAATTCAAAACCTCAGCATAAATTGTAAAAGAAAAAGAAAGAAACAAAGAAAGAAAGAAGAAAGAAACAAAACAACAACAAAAGAAAGAAAGAGGAAGGAAGGAAGGGAGGAGGGAGGAGGAGGGAGGGAGGGAGGAGGGAGGGAGGGAGAGAGAAAGAAATCAACATTAGCAGACTAGAGCTTGAGGAGATACTTGCAGAAAGGAGTTAAACTCAACTCCTTGTTAGACAAATGCCAGTGTCAAAAACAACCCAAAATACATGGGTGGGGAGAGAGAAAGACATAACAAAGATGGGCATTGTTTTCTTCATGCAAGCTCTTAAAACTAGGCTAAGTTGCCCCTTTTTCTTTGACTTGATTGGCAGATGTGGTGCCTCAAGCCTGTTCATGTACTAGACAGAAAAACCCACCTGTCAATAGAGTGAGCCTTTGACACAAGCCTGGTGGTTTCCTTCCCATTGAGGATGCTGTTCTCTTGGATGAAATAGTCTATTTCATCCTGAAGGTTACCTAAACCAGCCACTACACTAATGAAGTAGTCTTTTTGTACAAAAATTAGTTATTACCCCAAGATTACCTACCAAACAACAAAAGGGAACCAAATGAAAGAAAAAGAAAGATAAATGTAAATATAAAAATGAATCTCCATGGAAACAGTTGTAATGAAAAGAATTAAGAAAACATTAAAAATTCAGGGGCTGGAAAGATAGCTTTGCAGTTAAAAGCACACACTTCTTATAGAGGACCCGAGTTTACTTCCTGGAACTTAGGTTCAATGGCTCACAACCACCTGTGACTCCAGATGCAGGAACTCTAACTCCCTCTTCTGGCCTCAGCAGGTACATGAACTCATGTGCACACACACATACCCATATGTGCACACACATACACAGACAGACACACACAGACACACACACGCACACACACACACACACACACAATTTAAAAATAAGATACATCTTTTAAAATGTACTAAGATTTTTTTAATTACTATCCAATTTCCAATTATTATCCAATGAGTCTAATTATTATTCAAATTCAAGATTATATTGTTTTGTAATATAAAAGAGGCTCCCTTGGGTACTTAGAAAAATAAATTTAGAAGCATAAAAGTACATAGAGCATACAAGTTCAGAAAACTTTACACATATCTGTATATAGGTATTAGGAGACAATAAAAATAAGAAAGGAATTGAAATAAGCAAATAAATAACAAAAGAAAATAGGCAAAATTTTCCTCCAACAGATAAAAAACTAACCTAATAATTAACAAACCCAACAAATGTCAAACACAGAAAAATATGCACTAAATTCTAAATTCTTTGTAAATTCTTTGTAAATCTTTAGAATATGAATCAGGGAGGAAAATCTTCACAAAACTTTTAGAGGTGAAAAAGAATAGTCACTGAATGAGAAATGAGTAAACAGATTATCAATTGCTTTTATCAGTGACAGAGTACTGAGGACTAAAGAGATATTTTAAACATAGAATTCTGTATTAAGTGAAATGGCAGATAAAAGCAATTTTAGAGATGAAAGAAAACAGAAAGTTTAGCTGGTGTATTCTAATAATATGAAAACATGATCTCAAAAACAAAAAGAAAACACAACCCAAGAAAAATAATCTATGAATAACTTAACCACCCACAAGTACATTGAAACAAATCCTATGATGAGCTGTAGGCTAAAAATGTCATAAGTATAAATTAGAAGGGAATTAGAGATATTTACAGAAATATGATTTACATTAATTGGGGATGGTGATGTAGACGAGAACACGGTAGTCAAAGAATTCATAGTAAAATATAAAGCAATGTTCAATGTTCTATTATTTGGGCAATTGTTGAGACTTGTGTGCATTTATTTTTTGAATATTTCATCCAATATGTGATATGATGTTTTCTTCATGTGTCTACAATTCTAGAGACAATAATATTCATAAAACTATATGGCTTATGTATTATTCAGAGTTTTATATTTTTAAGTCAAACAATAAACAGTGCATGAAAGACTTGTTTATGGTCATTAAACCCAAATGTGAGTGATACCAATGTAACAATATAAATCTATGAGTTATTAAAATAAAGTTTGTATTAAAATTGTCTCACTAAAAATGTGCATAATGGTTCAGTTGGCAGAAGTCAATAGGAGGGAAGGAAAGTGAAGACTGTAGGTGAGTTGATTTTTCTCATCTCCACTAGCAAAAGGAAGGACATCTAAAGCCAGTGAATGAAAAATAGTGGTTAAGTAGAATGTTAAGTAATAGGGAGATTCAACAGAAAAACTAAAACAGCAACACCAAGAATTAACACTAAAAGTTAGAGGGGACTAAGGAAAGACAAAGCATGAAGTTCTGTCTACATCTACAAGCTATCTGAAGTCTTGAGAAAACCAAGACTATAGCACATTATTTAGTGCGTGATGGCAAATGTCAGAATGCCACTGAGAGGCAGTTAAAATCAATGCCTTTGCAAGTATTTTAGGGAAACATTCTATGTTTCATTCATCTTCTGCACGTATATGAGCCATTATACATGTTCATGTGTCTGAAAGTGAAAATTTATAAATAAAAAACTTCAGTTGAGCTTCTGTCATATAAGTACATATTCCCAATAAGAAGAACAAGAAATTTCACTGTTATGTATTTTGTCATTATTTGCTGTATGCCTACTCTGTGTGGGATGTACATCTCTAACAATGGACCAAAGACAAAAGTCCCTACCGTGAGTACACTCACTGTCTAGGCAGGAAGACCCACGAAACAAGCAATTACATAAATAGATTGCTAAATTATACTTGCGTTAAGTGCTAGGCTGGTAAGTATTTAATGAGAAAAACAGCAGATCAACCAAAGCTGAGAAACCAGACTCCTTCAGAAGCAAAGGCAGGTTTCACACAATGTCATCTCTCCATACTGATATTCTAAGCCTTTGGACATATTGGGAATACTCCGTGTGAAATATGGACATGGCTAAAATAGTGAAATTAGCTCCCACTGAAGCAGCATTGTGCCTCTTGTTCTTTTTTTAAATAGTTTTAATTTTTTGACAATTTTATATAATGTACTTTGAATAATGTTTATTCACCCAAACTGTCACACTCTCAGCTTCCCACCCAACTTAGAGATTCTTCTGTTTTGTGTTATGTTGTTGTTGTCTCTCTCCCCATTGAGACCAGTTTGTGTTGCCCAGATAGTCTTGAGATTGGGGCCTGCTCTACTTTGTGTTCAGCCTACCATGGCCACACCATTACAAGCAACAGTAACAACTGGTTCTACCTCTCCCAACAGCTAGCAAATATTTACAGTTCCTCAGCCAGTGGCAGGATTGGGTATTCTCTTTTCTGGGTTTTTGCCTGGCAGAAGATTGTGTAGGCCTTGAGCATGCTATGGCAATCACTGTGAATTCATGTGTGCACCTGCCCCGTTGTTTCTGGAGAACACTGCTTTTTTGGACGGTCTTTCTGCCCCCTCTTCCTCAAAGATCCCTGAGTCTTGAGGTGAGACATGAATGTCTGATTTCCGAAATAAAACCACAGCTTTCAGGAATGTCCCTGAAAACTTGATTCAGAATCACTTAAATTTGAAAGAGCTAATGTAGTATAAGTTAATAATTTGGCAGCCAGCTAAGAAGCTATGTGAGGATTAGTCCACCTTAACACTGGTGTTTCCAGGCCTGTGAAGATCTCCAGGTTGTGAAGGACATAATGGGGTGTCCTGCACTTAAGAACTATTCCCATGCCCATTTCTACTGGGGATCACTCGTAGACTCTGAGGAACAGAAAGAATTCTTTTACCCAAACTGGATCCAACAAGATATAGGTCAGAGTATTAGAGGAAAGAATCTGTTCTCATGACCGTAGTTGGCAAGACACTGTAACCTATTCCAAGTAGAGGAGAGGTTTATGGAGCTTAAGTGGAGCATGTATTCAATATTAGGACACTGTTTTATAATCAAACAAGTGTCATTTCTGGTCCTTTAAACACTTGGGAGAACTTGGGAGTTCTCATGTGCCTTGTTGAAAACTGATATAGTCCACAAGACCCCAGAATGAGCTATCTCAGTTCCAAGGAGCCTGTGCTCTCAGATAGGGCTATTGATTCTCAGAGGCCAAAGCATGTGCACTGCCAACTGTCAGACACACTATCAAACTTCCTGTTTGGCAGCCTATTGAACACAATCATTTGACCATTTCACCAGACCAGGAGGGCAAGCCAGGACAACTTAGTTACCGGTTGCTCCCTTTGAAAATATCAATTAATGTCCATTCTGAACTGAAAGATGTGTTTCAGCAGCTGCACAGTAGAACACAGGACACGCCCACTCTTGTGTGACTCACGCCAAGTCAACCAAGCAAGAAGCTTGGTTTTCTCCGACCACAAATAAAGCTCTCTTTCAACCTGTACTATTGTTCTTAAAATAACTAATTTAAAAATAGGTACACCAAAGCTTAGTAACAGAAAAACCAACAGACATCACATTCTTGATTGCCTCTATACACTTCCCAATCTTGCATTTTCCCCAAAGACACAGAAAACTAAAGTATGAGCAACCATTTCAAAGAGATAAATTACAGATTGACTTTCTTAGAAAATCCAAAGAGAAAAGTATTCAGTTTTGCAAAATGTTTGAACTTTTCTTTTCCTTTTTAGGCTATTTCTTGGTGTGTGTGTGTGGGGGGGGGTTGTGTGTGTGTGTGTGAGAGAGAGAGAGAGAGAGAGAGAGAGAGAGACAGAGAGACAGAGAGAGAGACAGAGAGAGACAGAGAGAGACAGAGAGAGAGACAGAGAGATCTTGGAGAATACTTAATATCTATGTCTTTGTAGAGTCATCATCTTAGAAATCTGTACAGAGTATTAGTGTACCAGGCTGCTGTTTAAATGCTACATGTACACATACATGTGCTTATTATACATGAATATATTTACCTATATATAAACATATATATGTATGTATGTATATTAAATATGACATATAAACTCCTGTAACTCTAAAAGGTTGGTGTTCAGAAGGGTCACATGACTCATCCAAGACCAACTTAACAAGTGGCCAGGCTAACATTTAAAACTTCATAATGCAGATATTCTTCCAAGAGCCTCAAGGTATAAAGTGTATCTTCTAAGTAAGCGCCATGCTCTCCCCTGACTTCCGTGATTCTCTTGTCGATATCTTGAATGAAACTTGGAACCCTGGGTACCAGCAACTCCACTGCTGTTTGGGTACCTCCTCCCTCTACCTGCATCTCTGGCTTGCCTGTCAAACAGTTAATGGTCTGTATATAAACACTTACATGAACTAGTGAAGCTCAGCCTGGAAAAGAATCCTAGGGGAATTCTGGAAGACTCTGTTACACTATGAATAATCATCCCTTAATTTAGTCATCTGAACATTATGGGTTTCATATCATAGATTTACCTCAGTCGGGACCAGTTACATCAAGGGGGGATGAATGTGTTTGGTTTTGATTTTTTTTACTTCTGCATTTTCAGTGTCTCTCAAATGTATCAGCTCTGCTTTGACATCTTGGGATCCAAGAAACCTGATCATTTGAGTGTCCACAACCTCAGTCCTCCTCTTAGAGCGGATAAACATGAGGGGGGGTAAACACAAAGACTCTTCATCAGGGATGCTGTCTCTAGAATGGAAATTTTAGACCCTCTTCCTGATTTAGAATGCTTATTTGTTCAGACACAGGACAACAAAAATAAATTTTCAGTGTCTGGAATATTATTTCTATCCATTTTAACTTTGTCAAGTCAGATCCAGTTTCTACAGAAGATCAAATTAAACTTTTATATCAACTCACTTCTCACTTTCTTGTCAAGGAAAAAAATGCTATTTGTTAAGCATAGGTTTTCCAGGAAATATCAGCCTGCCATGATGCTACAATTCCTTTGGGCTGACCTAACCTGCTCTAAGAGATCCACATTCTACAGGGTTAGCTTTCTGAACTGCAAACTGAAGCCAACATGTAAGTCTTCTGAACAAACATGGAAAAGTTCCAATGAGGTCAGGCATTCCATAGTTACCCAAAGGAATCCAGGATGGGATGCATAACACGATAGTGAAGGCAAGAAGTGGTTTTGGTCTCCATTGCTGAACCACAAATTTTGATTTTAAGAATCCCTTCAGGTTTGAGGTTCGGATTTAGCTTTTGCATTGAAGACAATGACTTTCTCGGTTGGTGGTAAGCAGTGGAGATAAATGAGACGGTCCCACTCGCTTTTCTGTGGGATCTCGGAAATGCACTTCCTAACCCCTCCATGTGATCCCGATCCCGCTATGGATTTGTTAACATTACAATGTACTCGACTGAAACATCATAATTCTTTCCATGACAACGGTGTCTGACGTTACAGATGCACAGCCCGCAAGGTCATGAGTTGACAGATGGAAGTTGGAGCCCGGCAATTACTTCTCCCCAACCATTAGAAAAAACATAACCAAAGAAAGCTGGAGCCTGGTCTAAAACACACCACACAATGAGAGTAAGAAAATGATTCGCATCTCACAAATCTTTCTTGGATACAACAACCAATCTACAAATCATTGAATTTTTTTGCCCTGATAAAAGCCAAACATTTTAAAGGCAGTAGCAGTTTATCTAAATTATTGTTTTTCCTCCATCAGTCTTTACGGTTAATTTCATTTCCTTTTATGGATATGGCAACCTCCTAGAGTAGCTTTTAACCTTTTAAAAGTCGCCTTGACCTGAAGAGCCTAAAAAATTTTAATATAATATTGAACAATGAAAACTGCACAGTTGAGAGCTTTTCTTAACAGCAGCTAACATGCAGAATTCGGACTCTGGAAACAGAATTCCTGACTGATTTCTTTTTTTAATTAAAATACCTGTGTATAGCTTGCTTAGAGCTGAAACCTTCAGCCCTGACCCTTGTTTCACAGGCTCCATTGTCCCCTTTGCCCCCACAATACCTTGGCTTTCTCTTTTCCAGAGAAAGAATGTGTTTTATTCTGTAGTATGTCAGCTTCAAAGAGCTCTTACTTCAAGTATCCAGTGCCTCGTTCTGATAAATTTAGGAACCCTCAGCTTAAGATTGTCTCTTTCAATCACGTATAATGTAGATGACTTCATGACTACATGCAATAAACCAAGCCTTTTGTTTGCTTTGCTTTTTTAATTTTTTTCCCCTGTCACTATAGTCTTGGGGCATTATCTATTTTGTGTGTTTAGTAATGTAGGACCAGAAGATGATCCACAGCTACAAGTCACTCTTAAAAGAAAACCTTAGTGTTTGTAGAATTGAAATACAAAATCAAAAGGAAGAAAAGCATTCCCACCAATCTAGTAGAAGGGGTAGGGGCCTCCAGCAGAATGCCAGTCTCCTTAGGCACATGGCGAGAGCTAGCAGGGGGCATCTTCTCCTGGAGGAGCTGCCGCACTCCTACTGCAACCCAGCTGGGATCCATACTTTAGCATCCCGAGCTGAGGAAGACCTATTGTTAGGAATGTCAGTGAGCTGACATTTTGCCTCCTGCTCTCTCTATCTGAGAGGGGGATCTGCATTTTCTAAGCCAGTTGGCAGCATGCACCACAAACAGCATCACACTGCAGGCGGGCAGTATAGACTGTCACCCTGTGATAAGTGTACCAGCTCAGTGGTGCAAAGGTTTCAGATGCCCTCCCTTGGGCTATCATTCCAGTAAGCAGTGCCGCCGCCTCCTGCTCCTCCCCTCTCATTGCACACTGAGCATCAGGCTCTCGAAGCTTCTCCTCCACCTAGTTACAATAACCCATCCTGGCCAGTGATGCTTAAAATTGAACCATGGTTCAGGGGAGCAGTAGGCTTTCCCTGCAAGCACCCTAAATGTGTTAAACAGCCATGCCAGGTAGCTCGCTCCCCTCTCGAATCAACCACTTATAGAAACCATCTGTCAATGGAAGTTCATTTTATGCAAGTCCTCTGCCCTAGCGTTTGAAGGATAAACAAACTCGCACTTATATAATTTTCTGTAGGGGCAGCATCCTCCCTCGTGTCAGAGCTCACTGCCTGCTGACTGCAGGCCTAGAAATGGAAAAGGAGGGCAGGATTTGGAGCCTCAGTGACTGAGCATGTACGACTACGTTTATACAGCTGAGGGCTTGACACGCAGGGCTGTTTAGGTGTTGGAATTATTTCATTTGGCACTGTGTCTGCCTCAAATAATACATATTTTCGGGGAGAGAAAGACTGCAAAAGTAAACTCGAACCAATTGGGACATTTATTCTTCAAGTCTAAAATTAATTTCCTGTATTTCTCTGGCATAAAAAAAAAAAAAACCTACTGGAACTGCTACCTCATGAGAAGAAAAAAAAAAGTCAGGAACTGTTTCTTTTGCACTGATCCCAGTATCAGATGAAATGGAAATGTACAGGCTTCCTTCATGTTAGCCCACTGGAACTTTCCAGCCAAGCACCGAGGTCTGCAGGCTGTTTTAGGTTAAGCCCCTGTTTCATTCCATGTTAGGTAATCAGATGTCATTTAGGCAAAATAAATGGGAAGTGCTCAAGGAATCAGAAAAGGTGAAAGAGCAGAGTCTGGTTTGGATAAAAGTTTAATTCTTCAGTTCCAACAGGCATAAGCCCTTCGAAGATGCTGAGCAAAGACAGACAGGAGTGGCCGAGTAATGAAGATGGATGCATCTTGTTATCAGCGAGCCGTTTACTAGGGCCTGACGTAACCTTAAACAGTGCAGATAGCTCAGTGGCACTTGCCACTAAAGCCCTAATTAATGGATAGCAGGCCCTAAATTAACAATGTGCATTTACAGATGAATTCTGGGGAGTCATTAAATTATGTTCAAATACCAGGCAGAGACTGTTGGCTTATTCCTTCTGGATTACTCCTTTTACTGTGTGTTCAGTAGGCATTTTCACCAGGGCTTTCCTGTCCTTAAGGGATACAGGCCAGCTATGGAGCCGAAAGGGACATGGTGGAGGGGGCACTATTTATGGAGCAAGGAAACAAGGGCTCACCTTTGAGTGACAACACCTATGTCATCATTTCTAGGCAGGCATAAACAAACCCATTTCATTTCTCTGGTTCTACTAATTAAGGCTAAAACAAATGTCAGAATGGCAACCATCTCTGCCAAAGATGGAGTAAGACTTTTCAGGACATTGCCCCCACATTGGACTTTCATGAGTGAGTCAGAATGCCCTGTGGGAAGGAGGGTTTCAGACAATATATAGATTTGTTTGGAGAAAGCTCCAACCAAAGTTGATGGAGCTGGGTCTGGCTACAGCAACCCCAGCCATTCTTTCTTTCTGCCCTCAACTGAAGCACCATGGCTCCCGCCAACAACAAATGGGTTCAGCCACTACTAGGAAGGAGCTGAACTCATTATCTGCCTGGGTTTTCTCTTTATTTTGAGGGCTTTTAATGTGACAAGGTGTATACATGGTTATTAAATAATATTAACTTAAACTCTCACAGAAGTAAAATAAAGGCAGATGCCAAATGTAAGTAAGCATTGGAAAGCAAGTTAAGTGCAAAAGAAAAAAAAATAAAAAACCATGAACTTCCATGGGAGGTGCCCACCCGGCAGTTTCTGGAAGCACTCAGGCAGGCAGAGACAGATTATAGATTTCAGAAGGGAAGGTTTTCCAAACAGCTCCCTTTGGGTCACTTCTGTTCTGGCTAAAATTCTGAGGCAAGGTCCTTCTGTGTAGAGGGGAAAACACCTGAGGTTTTGAACAGTCACTCTCTCTGGAGGCATCCTCTGTAAGCAAGCCCAGCTGCCTGCCTGCTAAGGGCATAGGCCCAAGACTGTGGAACAGCCCAGGAGAATTCCTCCGGCTTCTCTTCTGAGACCCATGTATGGTCAAAAGCAAAGGCATGTCCTTGTTTCCCAGGGCTCCTTCCTGCAACGGGCTTTGGATAGTTGGACCAGCGCATGTTCGGGAACAGGCTACTCCCAGGGCCCTGTGGGGGCTGTGGAAAGGCGAGCCAGTTTGCCAAAGGAGGAAAAAAATAACTCTTTAATTTTAAAATGCCTGAGGGACTTGTGTTAGGATGGAGACTAGAGAGAAGGAGGGTGGAAGCTGTGCTCTTGATGTCTGCCACCTACATGTCCCTGGGGAATTAATTGGGAGGGAACTGATCAGAGTGAGGAAAACAGGTGTTTCCCTTTCCCCAAGGACATTCCTCATTTATTATATGTCTAGTCAAAAGTTTCTTTTTGAGCAGACTTTATCACATACAGATAGAGGCTGTTAAAAAAAAAAAAAGCACCCTGAGCAATTATTTTAAGAGCTGCCCTCGTTTCCACATTGTGTGACTGAATACAAACCCTTTATTCTTCCCAGTTTGACGATGAGATGGGGATTTAACCTCTGCTTGCCATCATTATCAGTTCACTGTGCTTCTGAGTACAAACCACAAAGCTCCTGAAAATGTAAGTGACTGGATGTTTGCCCTTGCCCTACTCCCCCCACATCCAAAGCCATCTAAATACAGGGCTTCCTGGGAGCAGAGAGGATCACTAGGAAGAAAAGTGTCTTCTTCCAGGATTCCCCCGGAGTTCTCAGAACTCCGTCCATGGCATCTCTAGTCCCAGTGACAGTACAATTAAGGAGACGGGGGGGGGGGGGTATATAGACTTCAGACAATGAGAAAGAATGAGCAAAGGACAGATGCAAATCACAGAATCTTTTCTCTGCTGCTATTATGGGCTGCATAACCCAGCTCATCATGGCATATGTAAAGGCTGCGTTTCCTCAGGTTTCAAACGCCTGATGGTTCAATGAGAAATGTATGTCATAATAAAGCAACAAAAGAGCTGTCCCTTCCATAACCCTCACTGGCGAAACCTCAAGAATCCCTAGTCCATAGCTCTCTGATTCAAGGGGGCCCTGGGGAGTCTCACATGTGTCCCAAATCACTGCCAGTGTCCTCTGATCCCACCTTATGCCATTTTCTCTACTTTCTCTGCCATTCCCAACTCCCAGAATGACTCTCCAGATGTTAAATTTGACATCAGTCTGCCATCCCGATATTTCCAACCTGACATTGTCTCTTTAAAGAGTCTGACCTTGGCATAGAAAAGCCCTGCTGGGCCCACATAAAAGAAACCCATTCTTTCTCAGTGTAGCATGCATGTTTGTTAGACAGTTAAAGGTTAGCTTTTTGTTCTTAGGAGGGTCTTCTCCTCAGGGGGACAAGTCATCAACCCCAACCTGACAAATATGAGTTCATCCTAAGAGTTTCACTAGCTAATTGTAAAGGTCCAGGTACGAAGGCTCAGATAGGCTGGCTAGACAGTGGAGGCTCTCACATGAAGACCCTCAAAGATATTTCTTACCAGTAGTGTCAGCAGTGTGTGTGTGTGTGTGTGTGTGTGTGTGTACATGTGTGTGTGTGTGTATATAACTAATTAATATATATAGTAGCATATGTATTCTATATGTGCTCTATTTATACATATTCTATATAAGACAATATTCTAATACATATTCATGATTATATGAATTAGGGCCATCCTATTTGCTATAATAGAACAGCAAGAGCATACAGTAATCTCTCACAAAGAGAAAACAAAACAAAACAAAAACAAAAACAAACAAGAAAAACCCAATGGGCGTACTGATACAGACTCCTGGACCCCTGTACTTGTAGTTCTAATATCTTCCTTCTTAGTGCCTTACACTCAGCAGCAACATAACACTGGTAAAAGTCACATGATCCCCTAGATACAAGGGGAAGAGAAAATGTAGCCCCAGGCCAGGCAACTGTCCCGCTACAACAAACCTACCTGGGAAAGAGAAGGCACTAATTCATCAGAGCACTCCACTGATGCGTCTTAACCCAACTTCTATAACTAAGGTGTATGTTTTCAACTTGCCCCTTGCTTTGAAATCTTTTTGTTTCCCTGTATTTCCCATGCAATGCCTATAATCAAGGCTGTAGTGAGGCTAGACCTTTACTACCTGCTCTACTTTGCTTTCTATTGCTGTGACAAACACCATAACCTAAAGCAACCCAGGGAGAACAGGAACTGTTTCATCTTACAGTGTGTAGTACATTATGAAGGGAAGTCAGGACCAAAGAAGGAACCCGGAGGAAGAACAGAAGCAGAGGCCTTGTGGGAATGTTTCTTATGGTTTGCTTCCCGTTGCTACTCAGTCTACTTCCTTATACACCTCAGGATCACCTGAGTGAGGACTGGGCCCTCTTACATCAGCCATGAATCAAGAAAATGCCCCTCAGGCTTGTGTGCAGGTCAGTCTGCTGGAGGTGCTTTCTTAACCACGGTTCTCTCTTACCAGATGATCCTAGCTTATACAAACCTATTGCACTAATGCTACACATTACAAAAAAAGGAAAGTTCTAAATCTGTTGAGTGATGAGGAAAATGTGTAAAATAGGGTAGTATAAATCTAGTCTCTCATAAAAAGAAAAAAAACACTAGCAGAAACTGTCAAAATCAAAGTATTCAGAAATCCAAAAATGCATCAAAAGAGATTATCAGGTAGCTGTGCTTGTCTAAGCAAAACATCTGGATTTTCATAGGAAAAAAAAAAAAAAGGATTTCACAACATTGCCTGCCTTCTGTAGTCTGAAAGCCTACCAGTCTCACAGTTAACACTGAAAACCAGCCACCCAGCACCCATTGGCGGTTTCCCAGAAAACTACTACTATTTGAACAGTCCCCTGTAAGCTCCTAGATGACTTTCTGTCTTATATGACTTGACTCAAACTCACGTGGGGCTTTTACCTTGGCACCATACCCACACAGTAGCAGTCAGGTGACATTACATGCTCACTCGAGGCAACCATGACAATAAGAACAAAATAATAACTAAAAATCTTAAGAGATGAAATTGGGCAATGGAATGTTTTGTCATGATTTGAAATGTCCTGGGACTTTGCTGGGAATCTAGGAATCTGCGTGTTATAGGGCTAGCTACATGCTCAGGTCAGACCCGTGAAGTTCCGAAACTCTTACTTTGGTTAATCCTAGGGCACCATAGAAGCAAAAAGTGACTCAACACATCCTGGAAAGCAATGTGACAAGTAATTAGTGATTTCTTCTCAGAAGCCATGGGAATCAGAAAGCAGTGGAATGACATACTCAAGGAGCTGGCAAAAAGATGAGAATTCTATATCCAGCAAAACTATCTCTCAAACATAATAAAAATAAAAAAATTAAAAATAACAAAACATTCCAGGGGCTGGAGAGATGGCTCAATGGTTAAGAGCACTGACTGAGCTACCAGAGGACCCAGGATCAATTCCCAGCCCCCACATGGTGGCTTAACGTGTCTGTAATTCCAATTCCAGGGCACCCAACACCCATGGCAAAACACTAAAGCACATAGAATAAAAATAAATAAATTTTTAAAAAATATGTTGCCAGATGATCAGGACCTGAGTTTGTGGATATCTGGCTTGTCCTACAAGAGTTATGAAAGGAATCCTGGTTGAACTGAGACATCAGACAGTAAATGAATGTACATGAAGTTAAAGGTAAATACAGGAAAATGCGAAAGACTGCAGATTTATCTTCTGTTTATATTTCTTTCCCCTGTCAGATTTAAGAAAATTTCTTAGAGAAATAATGTATAATTTCTGATAATGGGCAAATAATGTACAGCCATGCTGTTTATTAGGTAGCAACAGGATGAGGGGACAAGAAGAAAGTTATGGAGTAGTAAGCGCTGTGCATATCATTAAAATCAAGTTGACATTAATACAAACTAAGCTGTGAAAAATTAAATGTTAATTTACAAGATAAAAAAATCAGTTTTTGTACTACCTTTTGTTTCTTATGTTATAGATTAATCTTGAAAACAGTATGTTATGGGAAAGAAGCTAGATATAAAATTGCACACATTTCATGATTCAATTTGCATGCATGTTCTGAGTATGTAAACGCACAGAAATAGACAGAAAGTAAGCAGTTGGAGAGGTGAAGGAGAATGGAAGACAAGGAATGGATGCTAATGTATTCAGGATTTGGGGGGCATAATGAAAGTTTCCCCAAATTGGTAGCCCACCTTGTCAATACACACACACATACACAAAGTGCCTTATATCTTTTAAAAGGTCACGGCATGTGAATTTTCTAAAGTCATAATACATTTTGTTCCTATTTCACTCATAGGCATGTGTGTATGAAAGCACATCCATGAGTGCACACATAGAGAGACATACACAAAATTTGGAGTAGATGAGCAGAGGTTTAGATACAAGCCTATCTGACTAAGACCTGTTCTTCCTCTTCTCTTTGATGTATAGTTCGTTTCACATAGAATAAACTAAAGAAGATAAGCACTGTAATAGTTCCAAGATTTTTCAAAGTTTATCAGTCATTGTTCTAGAAACCTTTATATTTTAGTGTATCGTGGTTTTTTTATTGTTACATAACAAATTTTACAAACTTAGGTTAAATAGCGCAAGCTGATTATTTCCCAAATCCTGTAGTCAGGAGCCCATACATAGAGCACTGCACTTCAGTTCTTATCAGGCAAAAGTCAGGCATCATGCAGAGTGACACTATGGTCACACATCACATCCCACACTCTTGAGAGAGGAACTACAAGGCCTGAGTCATTGACATCTTTACAGAACTGCACCTATCAGAAGTAGGTTTTCCATACATGCCAAATGAGAAGTACATTTTCCATATATGCCAAATAAAAAGTATGTTTTATATATGCCAAATAAGAAGTATGTTTCCATATATGCCAAGTGAGAAGTACATTTTCCATATATGCCAAATGAGAAGAAGGTTTCCATATATGCCAAGTGAGAAGTACATTGTCCATATATGCCATAGCAAGGTCAAATATGAGCGTTGCTAAGAATATCTACAAAAGGTTAGGACAACATCTGGGGAGACCTGATCCAGATATATACATCAGAACTGGAATACCTAAGCACTTAACAGATCTACTGAAGTTTCTTAATCCACAATCCCAGCAGAATTCTGTCAAGGTAGAGAGAGGGGATTTCTATATTCTATAACTTAGAAATACACACATACACAGAGAGAGAGAGAGAGAGAGAGAGAGAGAGAGAGAGAGAGAGAGAGTCTGTTGAGATCAAAAGTCAATCCCAGATGTCATTCCTCAAAAGCCATCCACCTGTGTTTTGAGACAGAGTCTCTGGAACCATTTTTGGCCTGGCTGGCTGACGAGTGAATCCCAGGGTCTTCCTGTGTCCACCTCCCTAGCACAAGGATTACAAGCACATGCTCCTATGCCCTGATTCCTACCTGAGAGCTTGGGTCTTCCTGCTTGCAGTTTACCAAGTAAGCATTTTCCCCAGCTCCTGTCTTAGATTTGTTGAGAAGTTCCAGATGGATGACAAGGTTGAGAGCTGTTTTCCTAAGACTTTTCAAGTCGCAGTTAGCTGTGAAGGTCATAACAGGACTGTGAGTTGCGTCTGTGCTGGCTGGAAAACATTAAACTGACACACATAAATGAGAGAATATAGTTTGAATGGCAGGTGTAGTTCAGATCTCCACTCCAATTTAACATCTTTATAATCTCTAAAGTTACTTAAGATCTCGTTGGGGGTTTCTTATCCATAAAGTGGGAAAAACAGTACCAGTCCCACCCAACTAATGATGAGAATAAATGGTTCCTGGCCAACTTCTAAAGACATGTTTCTGGGCCAGAACCTGTCCTGGTTGGCAGTTTCCTGTTTTTAGACTGTTATGATTACTTGCTTCTGTCCTTAGGCACATGCTTGGAGGCTGGTACTCCTGCCCATTTATCTTGGAAAAGGAGGGATAAGCACTTAGAGAAAGCCGGCTCTTTTCTCTTGAGCTGCCTTCCCTATCCACAGCTCAGCCTCCCCTTTGTGAGATCTGCTTCATAGGAAAAAGAAAATACATCTGTGCATACTAAAGGTTCTCTGTAGGTGGAGGGGAAAATGTTCCCCAGAAAATTTTAATATCACATAACACTTCTCCCCCACACTGCATTACACATAGATTGGGCATGCCACGCACAGCCAATTACGGCATGAAACATGATCCCATGCCCACATGCCAAACTTCTCTTTGCATCCAGCACGGACCCTGATTGCTAATGCTGGGACCCAGCTCACTGCCACTGGCTTACCCATATCCCTCCCCCTCCCTTCTCCTGTCAATGGAGAGAGGAGAGAAAAGACAGGTCATGTGGTCTGATATGAGATGGAAGGAAAAATACAGAATCCTGCTGAAAAGCAATGCCACTCACATTGGGCATTCATCGTCTCAAACTCGCAAGTAATTAGACCTGTTGTATCCAACTGAAAGGATTGTTCAGAGCGTGAGTGAGATAAGAGATGCCAGATGCAGTTTGGAGTCTATTAAGCACTGTCTAATGATAATGGCTCTCGGATAAGATAAGAAAGATGTTAAACAAAATTAGGAGGGAGTGGTTCTCTTGCTTTCAAACTATCCTCATGTGCCATATTGTCCTTTGGTCTTGAATTGTGTGCAAGCATACAACGTGTGTGTGTGTGTGTGTGTGTGTGTGTGTGTGTGTGTGTGTGTGTGTGTGTGTGATAACGTATCATATGTTCCTTCAGAGGGTGAATTGTCTTGTTTAGAATCCAAGGTCTCAACAAGCAGGAGCCATGACCTGAAGAACCCAAGAGGCAATGTTTTGTGGGCGTGGGGGGATGAGGAAGGAGACAGAGGTATTGGTTTATATGAGCCAATGGTAAAGTTCTATTCAAAACCCAGCAGAGAGGAGACCCCGGAAGAGCTGCTATTTCCATCCAGTTTCTTTTTAGGTCTGAAAATGAATACTTATTTTGAATCACAAAGCAATTAATAGCAATGGCTAATAAAAAATCAGTTAAAAATGTCACAAATATCCCATTTCGATTTATGTTTTTAACTTTTACCAGGATAATCCTTTCTTCATATATTTGTATTTGGATATGCTCAATAATAGTGACAATAAAACAAGTAGTTTGAAGCTATGAAACAAACAAGGGAAATTAAAATATAGAGGTTTTGCTCTGATGTAATGGACTGAAAAGCTGGGTAAGCATCTTAGTCACATGTACACATTAAATAAACACATCTAGGATCTTGCTCATAGGAACACCTGGATCTTCAGAAGGCTTTTTTTAATTTCATGTTTGACATTATAATCACTCATTTTCCCTCCCCTTTCCTCTCTCTAATTCCACATATACATATACATATCTATATGTCCCTAAATATACATATGTATTTTTTCCTAAAAAATAACTTGTGTCTGTATGATGTTACTTGATCCACTCACCTTTTAGGGAAAAGAGGAACATTGCAGCTCGAATGTCAGACTGCAGGAGTCCCATCTTAATGGTGGGAAAATCAGAGTTTTCAGTCTCTTTGTGTCATCTGATTGGACAAGCTACCTGTTTTCATAAAAAACTTGCTTCCCGGAGTTCTGATGGTTGCAAAGGCCAATCTGGAGAGGGACCTGCTTGCCATGTCCTGGCATGGCAGATGGCATGTCACAGCAAGAGAGCAGCTGAGTGAGCCCAAGTGATTTCATAGCAAACCCCGTCTTGTGATAACTACTTCCCTCCTGTGATGATCCATTAATCTGTTCCCTTATGACCCAATGACCTCTAGAAGAGCCAAACTATCAGCACTCTTGCTTTGAGGACTTGCTTTCCAACACAATCAAACCACAGCAAGAGCCATCTATGTTAGGGAGGACAACCAGCCCATTTTACTCAGTTTACTTACTTAGATGTTAATTTCATCCAAAAATACAGACACATCCCGACTGATAGTTGGCCAAATATCTAAATACCACCAGACCAGTTGACACATGAAATAATCACAGACACATTCTTGTCACCTTAGCTAACTACTAAAAAATAAATTTAAAAATATTCTCAGAGACATCTACTTTCTCTTTAATTTCTAAAACTCCAACCCTCCCCCAAAAGCAAACAACTGTGTAAAATAAAAATGAATGGATTCCCATTCTCCATCCTCTGTCTTGTTTCAGGTATCAGCAAGGCCTAGTTGGAGTCAGGACAGAACCTCCCACAAGGTGTCTACAAAGTGAACTGTCAGCAACCTCAGCCTCTTTTCCCATCGATGCTGCTCACTACCATCATCCCACAAATGTAGGCTTTGGCTGTGCTTAAGACAAGCTTATTCTGTTCATTTCTGTAAGTTACCATGGATACCTAATGACAAGGCAGCCTGTAACTGTTATGTGTGTTGTTAAATGTGTGTCAAATAAATATCATTATAAGTTTTAGTTGGTGATAAACACTGTGGTCTAGTTGAAAAGACATGAGATAAATAATCAGAGAACATGACTTTAAATTCTGCCCCTGTCACCTGCCAGAAATATGAAAATATACAGAGCACCTAACTCCATTTAACCCTTGGTTTTCTGACCTTTCCAGCATCTACCATATAGTATTGCTGCAGGACTTGTTGGGATAAAGGCTGATGTTGGCAGCAGAAGTCCCATAAGGCATTGCTGCAAATATTACAGATTATAATTCATTATTTTCAGGCTTCATGATGCGCTCTTCATGTAAGTTCCCACTCACTACCAAAAAGCAAAAATCAAGTTTTTTTTTTAAGTTCCTGAAAGACAGGGGCCACAAAAAATTGCTATAAATCCCCACAAATCAAATAGAAAATGAAGGAAAGAAATTTACCCAAACTTTAGAAAAGCAAAGAAAAAAGAAGAAGAGGAAAATCAAGGAGCAGAAATGACTGAGTCATACCTACAACTAAGAACTTTATAGTCCTTGGAGCTGGCATTACGCTCATGACAGTGGAAGATACTGTATTTTAAGAAAAGCCTTCGCTTATCATAAAAATGGTACTGGCTATCCTGCAGACCAGCTGTGTAGCTCTCCAAGGGTGAAAGAGACAGGACAAATTGTGTTCAGGTATCAAGGGAAAGAGGGTCACAACTCTTTCAGGGTATCATCGTAGCCCATTGGGCAGTGACAATAAAGCGGCTGAGCTTAAATGCCAGCAAAGCAGAGGCGGGTCCTGTCAGAGGCAGAAAACAGGGACGCTCATATCTCGACTTTGTAATGGATGTGCTCTTCTACTCAAAAAAGCTCTGGTGAATTATGAAAGACATTTATCAGACATTAGAAAAATTCCAGTGTTGGGAAAAATTTACCATCATTTATCAGCAGCTTGAAGCTACAATGTATTTTCCATTGTGTGATATGGAAACATGTGCAGTGAGTGGGTGGGTTTCTGGTTCAACACCAAACTCACACCACTGCTAGAGTAATTGGATTCAGCCGGGAACCAAATGGTTTGTGATGGTCATAGAGCTAGGAAACAAAAATTAGTACAAACAGCACTTACACCCAGCAACGGCAATCATGAGACCCATCGTGCACAGCAACATTCAGTGTCCCGCTCCGATGAGGAAAAATAGACTTGAATATAAACCTGCCAAGTGCATCATGCATTCTACCTCACGTACCACAGACTGCATCTTAAACCTGTTCTCTGAAGCCTGTTCTCACTGAGGCTTTCTACTCTTTACCACACTGCTTCTGCTTGTCCGGATCAACCCTTAATTGTGTCTAGGTGATCTCAGTGTGTTTCTTAGCATTACTAAGTATCAACCTAACATAAAAACATGGAGGTTCTCTGCATATCACTGTCTTCTTGTGTGTGTGTGTGTGTGTGTGTGTGTGTGTGTGTGTGTGTGTGTGTGTGTGTGTGTGTTTATACATGTGTATACACCCATGCATGCATGTGCTGAGGCCAGAGAAAAACATTGGGTGGCTTACTCTATAATTCTCTGTCTTATTCTCTTGAGACTGTATCTCTTTCACTAAACCTGAAATGAGGTTGGTGACCTGAAATCTCCAGCTATTCTGTCTCCACCACACACACACACACACACACACACACACACAGAGAGAGAGAGAGAGAGAAGAGAGAGAGAGAGAGAGAGAGAGAGAGAGAGAGAGAGAGAGAGAGAGAGAGAACACACTGGAGTTACAGATGTGTGTTCAGCCACAACTGACTTTGAACAATGGGTGCTGGGGAATTGAACTCTGGTGTTTGTGCCTGTACAGCATCTCTGACCCGTATGCTATCTCCCCAATGCTTACTATCTTTCTTGATCTTCTCAACAACCTCACGAAGAATGTCAACAGATATACTTCTATTTTCCCCTTATATTAGTAAAGGTGAAGTCAAAGAATGGTTTCCCTGTGTTTAATCTCCACTGACTATCAACTGATAAGAACATCTAGCTTTCAGGACAACCTTCAACATGACAAAGAACTTGTTGACTCTGAGGGCTGTGTGACCCTCACCAAGTGCACTCTTCTGGGGATATCTCGTAATTTCCTCTTCAGGAGCTCCTTAAGAACAGCATAAAGACCTATCCAGCTGGAACCATTTACACAAACTGTACGGCCTAGAGGCAGGGGATGGACTTAATGACCCTGGGCTAATCAATTCCTGCTTCCTAACACAAGGAGTGATTGCAAAGTAATGATCCACCAGGTTCCAGACAAACATCACAGTTACACATTAAATGAAGTTTCTGATTCCTCATTCCATGATAAATGTATGCTTAATCCTGATTCCTGATCCATCATAAATTGCTCGTCTCTTCAGGGTCACTAAGTGACATTTGACTGGGAGTCGTAGAGGAAGCCGAGCTAGAGAGCCTCAGCTGGAGTGGGCACAATATTGTAGGTATTGTAAGCGCTCACATTAATCTGCTACCATCTGTCTTTATTTTGCTAACCCACTCAATCGGACACCATAAATGTTAACAGACATAAAAATGCTTTTCTTCAACATTAGGCACACATATCTTCTTGCTTCACCTCCCGAATCTCAGACAGCCACTGATTATCCCAGGCAATGCCATGATGAACCCGTAGTAGCTCCCTGAAGTGTCCCTGAACAGCAATTCCATATAAGGCATTGTTCCAAACCCACAATCAGAATTTAGATTCCATTCTGAGACTCCAGTGCTTCTGTACTTGGCAGCAGATTCTACCCATCTTATCCAGAATGATCTAGAATGCAGTCTTTATCTTACCCTCGAAGAATGGAGGCTCTGGCTGCAATAGTAAAAGTTAAGCCAAGCACATCTCCAAGCAGAGTGGGGTGGAGGCAATGTATTCCTACCTCTGTGCCCTGCCACAATACAGATGAAGGAAAGCAGAGGTCCCTGTGTGCTAAAGGCTATCTTTTTTAGGATAAAACCATTTGTTTGCAATTGAAGCAGTTAAATTCTGAATAAGAATCTCACCTTATGATATTTTGGAAAATCTGCCATTGCTCTGGGCCCTTTGAAGCTTTTATTGCCCTGGATTTGCTTTGACCATTTTGCAAAGAACAGAATGCTCTTACATTTGGAATGATCTTAGAATTTTGCTGGGACCCTCATCACAACCGTGGTGGGTGTTGTAGTGTACTACCCATATTTACTGTGGCTGAGAAGGATGCCATCTGCTGTCACAAGGGTTAACCTTTTATAGCTGTCAACTAAGTCTCTTAGCAGGACTTACCCTAGAGAGCCACCTAACCTCCAGGCACGGTCCCTTCCTGTTAGGATTTGGATTTAAAATGCCCCCCTTGGTTCTCCAACTTGTAGTGCTATTCGGAGATAATTGAACGTTGGGAGATGGGGTTTAATTGGAGGAAGTAGTTACTGGGGATATGACTTTGAAATGTCCCTTTTTTCTCTCACCCCCTCTCACCCATTCTGACACAAGTTGTTTTGCTCTGCCTTAACCACAAGCTCAGAAATAAGACAGCTAAAAGTGAACTAAAACCTCTGGAACTTTGAAAAGAAATAAATCTGTCCCCCTTTAAGGTGATTTCTTAGGCATTTGTCATAATGAGTGAAATCTATGATATACACACTAAGACCACATATGGTGTAAGGGTACAAAAGTCTCACCCTTTTTGGTGACCACATCACTGCTTGACTCCACTCTTATGCCCATGTGTCCTCTCCCCTTCCTGGCAAGGGTAGGACACTGCTCAGACACATCCTTAGGGCCTGCTTCATGAGGAAGCTGCCTTACAGTGTGGAGCTTTGGAAGATGGTGGTTTCTGAACCAGAGTCGAATAGCAGTAGGCTGGTGTTTTCATTCTTCTTTTCAGTATGACTAATAATCCCGAGCTTTGGCTAAAGGGATCCTACATTCTAGGAAATGGTTGTCACATCAGGCTACCCAGAAGGCTTTCAGTATTCCAGTGTAATACGATGTTGATTAGGTCTGAATGCCCACCTGTCACCCCAACACTGAGAAGGGTGTCTGAAAGTTCTATGCTAGACTGGGCTTTGTAGAGATGATATTAGCACTGATCTCTGCCAGAAAGGAAACCAAATAAATAAATAAATAAATAAATAAATAAACTCAAAGCTGAGACACAAAAGGGTTATATTGAACTGAAAGTGTTTGTAGGATGTCCAAGTGTGAAACCCAAGTCATAGTACTGTGGTTCATTTGTGAGTCAACAAAACACAGTGTGTCTCTAGAGCCAGGGGACTCACACAGTACACTCCAAACACGAGAGTGTACCTACTCGTGTTTCTTTCCTACTTTTCATTATTTAAAATTATCTTATTTTGAAATAAAAGTTTATATCTTTCATCTAAAGAAGAAAGAAAACAGTTGTAATTGTCTCAAATAACAAGGGAATATTGTTAAGACAGGTAAGAGTAAGCAAGCTTAGCTCTTACAAAGATAATTGTTTTGTTGTATTAAAGACTGTCGTTCTGAGCCAACTACCAATGCCTGAAAGGCAAGTCACTGCGTGCAAGAGTATAAGAGGGTGGTCAATATTCTCTAGCTAGTTGCTCCACTCTGCTAGTCTCCTCCACAGATAAGCCATTGGGGTTTCACTTTCTCACCTTCTCCTTCATAGTTTGGGAAACCAAATCCCAATGGTGGGTCCAAGTCTTACAGTTGTTTCCAGTGAAACCAAAAGGGATCATAATACATCATGACTGATACCCCAAGACATAGATAGTTGCTCCCTAGTGTGTTTGGTCCACTAACCTCTCCACCATCAGCCCTTCTGCCAACAGGTGTGAGATCAGAGGGCACATGTCCTGATCTCGAGGGTTCTGTATGCCCAACACTCTTCCTGCTTCCAGTTCTGTCACTCCTGATCTGGCTTTTCGATTCCCGGGATTGTCTTCATCAACCTCAAAGAACATTATGTGAAACCAAAAATGATTGAAATAGAGACAAAGTTAGCGTTGAAACTAACTGGAAAGTATGTACATCCTATAGCCTTAGAAGGAAGTGAACTAGATATAAAGTCAAGATAACACTCTGACTCCCACATCTTCCAAGCTCTTCAATGTAACCCACAATGACTGTCTGTGTCTACCTGGTTATCCCATGGGAAGACTGTATGCCAATCCAGTGAGGCATGCTTTTGAAATCATTAGCTGTATTAATGCCATTTCTTAGATAAAGTGGAAAATACTCAAATAAAATTGTCACTATTCACCAAAATACTTACTCTTTGGCAGCCCTAGAAGGCTACTTCAGTATTTTCTAAGTGGTTGCTTATTTATGAAGCCTGCAATTTTAATATCTATCCATAATGGCAGGGCAAAGTACATAACTGACACAAATGCTGATCCAGAACCCAGGAGAGTGGTTATAAGAGAGAAGGCTGAGGTGTGAGGAAGGTGATCATATAATGGCTGGAGGCTCTCTGTTTTTTCAAAGGCTTTTATTGAATGATTTCTCTCAGTGATGCTGTTTTTGCAATTGCATAGCAACAAAGCCATTTGAAATAACTTTTTTGAAACTATAAGCATAAAGAACTTAAGTGGGGGTGAAGGGTTTACAGAAAGAAGCCTCCTAGAGTGCTTTCTTCCCAAATGCTGAGTGCCAACACACAAAACGGGGAACCTGTACTCCACACTCAGTATAGGTAGGCACCAGCCTGACTGGGAAAGGGCTAGAAAAAGAGAACCAGACTCCAGCCTGTCAGCCAATGAGAGGCCCTGGAGATGATGTCATGCTCGAATCCTGATAGCCTTTTCAAAAGACATTGTGGTTGAAGCTTCTTTAAACCAGACTGAACTGGAATTCCCTCCCACACCAAGAGTCTCCTCTACATTTGGCGCCATTTTCTTAGGTGGGACCATCCAAATGCAGTAGGTTTTCTTTTCAATGTGTGACAAAAGGAATTTTGATCACCACGATGAGTATGTGTATCCTCTAAGAGATATTGCCCCTGCTGCCTATGACCCCTACAGTCCTCACTTAACAACAGCAGGACTAAGTGCTTAGCAGAAACCTCTGAAAGGCCCCCTCACCTCTGAGCCTCTTCTGACCAAATGTCCATTCTTTCCATTTTTCTCCTCTCTACGGTCTCCAGAGTGGGAGAGCTTGTAACAAATGAAGATGGTGGCCAGCAATTTCAACTCTACACCAAGATGGAAAGTGTTTGAGGACTAGGTGGCAGCTTGTGTTTCCTTACTCTCTTCTATACTGGGACACTGTTGACAACCAAGAGTGTGGCTCTACTTTGGATGAAGAGAAACCTGGTGAACTCAGAAACCCCACTGAGAATGCTGAGACTCTGAAAGAGGCTTCCCTGCTCTCCACCACTGCTCAGGAACATTCAGTTCTGACTGGAGAAATGTACTCCAGACCTCTTGTTGGAAGACACCCTTGAACTTAAATTCTGGTCTATCAGATTCAAGGATGTAAAATAGCATGATGAGAACTACACATCTCCCACATGGGCTAGGATCTATGTCTCTATGCCAACCACTTTTAGATAGAAATGCATCATTTCTTCTGAAGAAACGAATTCATCATTTTCCACCCCATAAAAATCAAACCTTAAAAATCTTATGGTCAACTTGAATGCTTTTCCGAATCAATTGTACTTCATACCTACTTTTTAAACTGCCATTAGTTTTAAAATGTAAATGAATGTCAAACATTCCAGCACTAAATGAACTCCCAAATGTAAACATTCTTCAGAGACAAAAAAAAAAAAAGCTATGAAATAGAAAGCATGGGTCATATTCTTTAAGACTACCAACTCTTGTCATCATTACCGCTACTCTGCAGGGTGGAAGGTCTCCAAGACAACCACAACCTCATTCTTTTGCTTTCTATGGTATCTGTCTACTAGCACAGTGCCTCAAGTATTACAAATACTTGACACAGGTTTGCTAGTATTAATTGAAATTTAAACCCTGGGAGAGATTGGGCACTTAACATACAAGGTGTGGTGTTAATAAGTGATGGCAAGAGAAAATTACAGGGACAACCTTCTGGAAGAGATTCACTATAATTCCCCAAGGCCTTGCCCACCTAGATCAGAGTGGTCACAATTGCAACCACTAGGGCTCTCTAAGTCGGACAGGCCACTGCAATCAGGGAAAGAGATTTAAAGGTATTATGAGGATAGTGGAACTCTACAGAATACACTCCTTACTTAAAGTATTTTTAGAATTGAAAAAATATTTTATTCACATATTCCATGTGTGTGCACATGAGTAGACATGCGTACCATGGTACAAGTGTGGAGGTCACAGAATAACTTGTTGTGGGATTCAGTTTTTCCTTCCATCTAGTGGGTCCAGGGATCAAACTCAGGTCATCAGGCTTGACAGCATGCCATTAAAATTTTAACTATTTAATTTCAAATATTTCATAATCACTCTGTTAGAAAAAATGGTTTTGTCAACTTTGTGGCAGATTACTTAACCTTGAAAAGGGAATGAATTTCTGATACATGCCACGATACGAAGAACCTTGAAATTTTAATAAGACATGAAATAAGCCAGACAGAAAAAGGAAATACTATGACTCGTTATGGAAAATATCCAGAATTGGAAAGCTCACAGAGGCAGAAAGTAGTTAGAGGTGACTAGGAGCCAAGTGGGGGATAGAACACAGACTTGCTGAAGAATGTTTTCCAGTACACTGCTTGAGGTGACAAAAAGATTGTAAATAGTGATTGCAAATATAATCAATATCAGTTATAGATTCAAAAACTCACAAATAGCAAATTTTATGTTATTATATTTTAATATAATTAATTTTTGAGAATTTCATTAAATATATTTGGCCATATTTACCCTCCTCTCCTCCCTTTAACTCCTCCAAGATCAATCCTTTCTGCCCCACCCACTTCAACGTCACGTCCTCTTTATTATTTTTAATGACTACCAAGTCCAGCTGTGCTAGCCAGATACTCATGAGTGTAAGGCCGGCCTCTGAAGTGCCATAGTCCTAACACAAGTCTTGCCCTTAAAGTGAACTGACTGCTCCTTTCTCCAGAAGCCATCAACTGTGAGTAGCTCATCAGGTAGGGATGGGGGGCTCATAAGCCCATCCCCACTTTGTTCTAGAATGTTGACTGGCTTCAGTTTGCACAGGTCTTGTACAGGCAACCACAGCTGCTGTGAGTTAATAAATGTGGTGGCCTTGTCACATTCAAAAGACACTGTTTCATATTTTTTTTTTACCCTCATTGCTTTTATATGATATACTTTACCCAGTTTTGCCAGTTGAGTTTTTTTTTTTGTTGTTGTTGTTTTTTTTTTGAGTCCTGATATGAGCCTTGGGTTGTTTGGCAGGTACAAATGACAGAGTCACTATACCTAGGGTAGCATAGTTTTAGCTGCAATAATACAGTCTTCTGATTTACATAGATATGGTCTTGCTATTGCCAGCTATGGGACCTCGGGGCAAATTATTTAACCTTCCAGTATCAGCTTCCCTACCAGGAATATGGGGGTAATAATAGGACCTATCTATCAGGGTTACAGTGAAAATTGGGTCACACTTGGGAACCTCTTTGCACAGTGGCTATTTCATTACCATTATTAGCTGCTATTAATAATAGGCTAAAATTACTAGGAAAAATAATTTATGTTTTTATTCTTAAGCTAATGATTTTTTTAAAATTCTATAACAAGGACTGTTTTCTTAGAAACCATGAGCACATGAAGGTAGGGTTCATAATGATGGCCCTAAATAGACAATCTGATCCTATTATGACCTGCCAATAGTCCTGTATTGACTCTCTATGGTTTTGATAAACCCCAAATCCCATGATCTAGAGCCAACTTAAGCCATTCAGCCTTGGAGTAAGAGCATGGCCTCCCCACATCTATTCCATGCTTCCCAACAGCCCTGAGCCCTGGTTTCCTAGTCCCTGTGCCTCTGGAGAAGAGTGTCTTTTATGCAATTAGAAATAGACCATCAATCCCAGGCAAAGCTGAACAAGTCATTCCCACATCCTCAACACAGTGCGGGGTTTGGGATGAGGTTGTGACCAATACTGCCCAAGAATGGTGACTCTCAAACCTCCCATAAAAAAAAAATGGTCTACTAAGATTCTTCCTTTTCCAAATAGAAGTGAGAATGAGGGTCAGAGTCATAGTAGGGGAGAATACAGCTCAGAAAACCAAGAGGAAATAAAGAGCCATGATTCGGCCATGGCTGAAGCTATCCTAGCTCTGGAGTTTCCTGCTTCCTGTATATGCACATATGTGAGCATCTGGGCATGGTGGTATGTGCATGTTTGTGGTTTCAGCAGGCAGGGTTAAGACAGGAGAATGACAGCAAATTGGAGGCCAGTCTGGTCTATATAGGGAGCTCAAGGCCAACTTGAACCACATAGCAAGATCCTGTCTAAGAAAGCAAACAACAAAGTTTCATCTTACTAGATTCTCTCCACTCTGAAACTTGCCTGAAAATTGATCTGGTTCTGTTTGGACCCCAGAGAGCTGCTTCTTTTTTGTTTGTTTGTTTGTTTGTTTTGTTTTGTTGTTTTTCAAGACAGGGTTTCTCTGTGTAGCTTTGGAGCCTATCCTGGCACTCACACTGTAGACCAGGCTGGCCTCGAACTCACAGAGATCCACCTGCCTCTGCCTTCCCAGTGCTGGGATTAAAGGCATGCGCCAACACCTGGCCCTCTGGACTCTTAAATGCTGGAGCTTTAGGCATACGCTGCCATGACTGGATGTTTTTCATTCATTCTTCATTGTTCAGCTGAAACAGCATTTCTCAAAAACAAAACAAAACAAAAAAAACAAAAATGAACCTGTCACAGATTTCTCAATATAGGTCAAGTTGTCCTATTTTTGGTAGCCATAGCATTTAATACTTCATAAGATGGAGAAACAGGATAATTGGGTAACCGTCTACTTAGTTGACGGATGGCTATGACTCTTATTTCTCTATTCTGCTTTGGCCCTAGTGCCTACTAGGGAGCCTTGGTTATAAGAATAGAACTGAACAAATGCTGCCTGAATGAGTGGCAGCCTTTCACTTTCTAAGACTGACTATACAGGCTTCGATCTAGACCCTTCTGCGACTTGCAAGCCTATAGACAGTTGAAGAAGATGAGGCCTAAGACAAGAAGAAGCTGCCAAGCTGAAGGTGCGGATGAGCAAACATATTCAAGTACTGACTAGACGCCCACTCTGTACCAAACAAGGACTCACACACAGACCGCCCATGACTAGGAGCTCAGCACGGGCTTTTCACTATAAGGGAAATACGGCTCTATGGAGGATTCCTACTCACTATTTTGGTGCTTTGTTCAAACATGGTCAAAATTGCATTGAGCCTTTGGAGGGGAAAAGTTTGATATCCTAAATTCAGAAAAATGATAACTCTCAAACTCTGTATCTCACTGTTTGCTATGAACCTGCCTTCAATCTCTGCTGCTTGGAGATAAATAGTATTTAGTTGCTGTTGTGTTGAATTGTACAACTTCCCCATAGGCTCACCTGTTTCAACACGGGTTCCCTTGCTGCTGGTGGTAGAGTAGAACGGTGTGGAATTGTTAGGAGGTACAGGAAGAAATGAGTTATGGGGGCAGGCCTTGAGTTTAACAACCCAACCCCACTTCCTGTATGCCCCCTACTTCCTGATTTCAGACGTAATATGACCAACTGTCTTCTATTCCTGTCACATGCTTTCCCTGCCATGTTAGACTGTACCTTCTCAAACAACAACCCAAAACACACCTTTTCTTCCTTACATTGTATCTTTACAGAGGTTTGGCAACAGCTAGGAGAAGAGTAACAAAGACAGCTTTCCAAGTGTGTGGAAGCATCTAGTGAAATCCAGTTGTCTGTTCACATTTGCATCATACTGCATCAATATCGAGCAGTAGGAGAAAGGAGAGACAGAGGAACAAGGGAGAACTCTAGGAGGGACATCAGTCTCAGATTTAAACCACACAGAACCACAAAGGGTGTCTCTGGAGGCCGAGGGTGAAAATGGCCCCAAAGGGATGCGCTCTTCATTCACACCTGGGCACAGCTTTGCACTAGGTTTATGACCTTATACGTATTACTCTTGCTTTGTGAGCCTCGGTTCTCTCATCTACAGATCAGGGATAAAGTACTTCCATCTGAGGAAGAAAGGAAGCAAGCCATACCGAGCACTGGCCAGGTCTGATACACAAAGGCTATCCTATACAATTGAACTCTTTTTACTGTTCAGTCACTGGGGAGAGCATGTGACTAATTTGTGTGAGGTCTCCTCTCCCTTGGCTTTTGCTCTGAGCTCAGGCTGCAGTGATGACCTCTGTTGATTCCATAAGTAGATGTTTCCTTGGAGATTGTGCTCAATCTCCCCCCTGGGCCCACTTTGCCCTGAAACAGTAACATGGTCGGGGAGACAGTTTGATGCCATTGCTTTACTTCTTGATAGCAGCATTGTTGACATGTCAGCCTGCCATGTCAAAATGTTATGACAACCATAATAAGCAAAATAAATTTAAAGCATGTATTGATTTAAGTGTTACCATTTCACTCTACGATCAGTGACATATGATGTCAACTGTGATATATTTGAAGCATATTTTAAGCAAGATAATTAACAAATTGGCTTTAGGAGTTCAGTATTTAACATATTTTATGATGCATTTTAATGACAAACTCCCATAGGTGGAAACATATCAATAGAAGCTGCTGGCCATGAGTCTAAAATACAAAACCAAAGGCATCCCTCCTTGCAGGACTCCATGTCCACAGCCATGAGGTAAGAAGACATAGAAGTTTCTCAGAGCATTGTGGAAAAAAAAACAATAACAACCCCAATATTGAAAAAAAATACTTGGAGGAAATGAGTCATTTATTATGTCTTTTATTCTCCCTTCAACCCCATTATTGAAACTCTAGATGAAGCAATTATTTATACTGTTCTATTATTAAATAAAACTTGGGAATCAGATAGTGGGATAAAAACCTGATAGATCCAAAGCAGAGGATCTGATCTACACTTCTGGACTGAAAAGACCCTTGAGTCTTTCTAAGGCCTGCCCTACTCCTTCCTGTGTCTCTCTATCCTAATCTGGGTCCACCAAAATCTCTATGGTTAATTCTGTCCATCTGAATGTTGAGTCTGCCCTCTGATTCAAGGTTTAGCGTTATTAGCAGTCTCTAGAGTGTCTGAGTGCGATCAAAATATCTCACAACACATTATCATGGCCTATCTTCTCATAACTGGTGCTTGCACAGGCAAGGATGGAGACTTGTCCGGGACAAAACCAGGCTCAACTGAGCCAGCCATCTCCTGGGCTTCATGACACTTTCCTAAGCAATGGTTACAATAGTGACAAAGCCAAGGTGCCACAAAAGATGATAGAACCCATAGCATCCTGCAACAGAGAGCAGCTACCATTGCACAAGGATGTGCAGCAGCAGGGAGGGGAGAGGGGAGCAGAGGTTTCACTAGCAATTAGAGATTTCCTGACGGGGCCCATGCTAAACGACTTATAGAAGCAATTACCCTAAAAATTTTGAAGTGGCCATTTGCTCAGTAACCTAGACGGACCTGACACCCAAACAGAGGCTGCCATAAGCAAGGAATTTATGGTGGTGCAACATGCATTTAGCATAAATTACCTCAGGGAACAGATTTAAGCCACTTGCTTTTTAAAAAATTATGCAACAACAGAAACAACTACGAAATGAGTTTATGCAAACTCAATCCTACTTGCAGAAAGGGCCCCTCTAAGTCTTTATCTCCGAAGACATGGCCTTCCCTCTTCCCTGCTTGCTTTCTCCTGCTGGATGAAGATTCACAGCATCAATACATAATAACTGTATCTCACTCCATTACAGGTAGTTCAAGGCCGCTCTGCATAAACGATATGCATGGCTTTGTGTCTTCATCTTTAAAACCACCAAATATCTTGGTTGCAAACATACGTTAGGTTTAATGCATCCTCTGCCATAAAAGTGCTGTTTAAGACTAATGAACAAACGAATGTTTGTTTAAACCTCTTTGTGGAAATCAGACAAGCTTTCAACAGCTATTCATGTATTTATTGTCAGATATGAATCATCACTTAGGTACTTTGCCCTGAACTATTACCAGTTACTGCTCATAGTTCCAAGGCACTAATTCACACGCCGTGGCTTTTGTTCAGCCTGCCTTCCTCCCTGCCCTTCTTTCCTTTTGTCGGTACATCTCCAGAAAGGCTACGTGTGCAAAGTTTCATCTTCTCCTGGCAGAGCTGACAATCCACAGACAGGTCTAGCCTCACCAGGCTATCTTAGAGCCACAGCCTCAGGGACTCCGCCAGGATTCTGCATCCTATGTCGAGACCCTCCTCCCAAATGAGGGGCAGGGAGTCACTTGCCCACCCACTGCCCTACCCCTCCTCACCATGTCCCTGCACTGCCCTAACCCTCCTCACCATGTCCCTGCCACTGCCCTACCCCTCCTCACCATGTCCCTGCCACTGCCCTACCCCTCCTCACCATGTCCCTGCTTTTTCAGACTCAGCAACACCTGAAAAGCTCCCACAAGATTTCCCCATTATATTAAATAACAGGTTTTAGAAGCTGGGAACTGTTATTGTAGTGTTGTGGGTGTCATTAAGGTTGCACGTCGATGCTTGTTTAATTTTTCTTCTGCCATTAAGCAAAAAAAAAAAAAATGCTCAGAGGGTTTTGTTGTTTTGTGTTGGTTTTTTTTTCTTTCTTTTTTTTTCCTATCTCAGTGGGTTCCACCCAGAATAGAAAAGAGAATAAGTGTTCCAGGGTTGTGTAACTGTTTTTTTTTTTCTGTTGTTGCTTTCATTATGAGAAAGGAATTAAAAAATCCCTCCTAGTCAGTACTTAAAATATCAAAGTCATTGTTTAATGCCTTTGAGTCACTGTACAACTAATTCAATTGCACAGTGTAGTGCCGTTTCACGGTGTGTGAAACACAGATAGTACATAGAAGTGATTGCAAAGTTGAATAAACACCAAATTAGTTTTAAAAGTCTGCAACTTCCCAGTGGAGTCATTCAAACTGAGTGGTACTATTGTCTGACAAAGTCAATGGTGGCCAAAAGGTAGCTTTACTTTCTGCTGTGTTAACACGGCAATGCCCTCCAAAGCTATGCCGTTTGGAGGAGACACTGTCCTCTGGGAAGTTTGTGTGTTGACAACTCAACCTAACCTACCCACCTGTCACTCGGGAGATTTTGCACCATGACATGGACTTCAAATGAAAAAGTAGCCAGCAGGTAACAAAGAGGTTATGGCCAAAAGAAACCCCCAGGACAGTTAAAAGCAGTTTGATAGTCACAAAATAGAATGAATTGAGAACTAGAAAGCCAAGGTGAAGCCTCCAGGTCTGCTGCTTCCTGGCCTTTAGACCATTCTTTTGTCATCGAGCATCTGTGAGCCTCAGTCTCCAATTCTGAGTTCCTTGACCAATAAGATTGTTGACTAGCTATCATTTCTGTTCCGGGCACTGGAAGTGAGTAGGACTGGGAGAGCGGTGGACACACCAGACTATGCAAGTCAGCCTATGCCCTCAGTAATAGCTATTGTCTATTATATACAATCACAGAGATCCAAGGACAAAACCCTCACTAAGCAGGGGTATCTGACCCTTGGCCAGTCCAGAACAGCTATGGCTGCCACCCAATACAAAATCACGAATTTACTTAAAGCGTTATGCAGCTTTTTTGTGATCCTTTTAAACTGAATCATGTGATCTTCAGTGCTTACTTTGTAGAAGGCAAATGTGGCCCAGAAAGCTCAATGACTGGATAGCTCTGAAGCAACCAGGACTTTTTGATCACCTCGGGTGCACAAGCAATATGCTAAGGTAAGAAGGTAATAGCTTGACACAAACCTTAGTTGCCATCTTCAGTGTTCCACTTAGCCATTCAACTAAGCATTAGGGATACAAAAGATTTTTAAAACATAAATCTCTGGCTTCACAAAGCTTTTATTCTGGTGGAAGAACCAACAGTAAGTTGGTTCTGATTCTCACTTCCTTCAAGTCTTTGCTCTGAGAGCTCAAGCCTGGTATCTGATCACCTCGAGCAAATGCTGTTGAACAAATGCACAAAAGATGCCAAGGCGAAGTAAGAAGTATGAAGAAAAAAAGAACCAAGACAAGAAAACTCTGGAAGGAGGCACTGATGCTTGCTGGCCGAAGGTGGCTCAGCTCACACGGAACAATGAGCCTGTTGCTGGGAAGACCATACACACTCCAAACCATGGTGTCTTTCTGGTTAAACCATTTATTCTTACTTCCTTGTATAATCCCATGGAATGATAATAGAGAAATTTTGGCTTTTACCCTGTTTCTCAAATACTAACATCTCCCCCAAACAATAGTGCAGTATCACAACCAAGAACAGATATGGGTGCATCCACAAATTGTCTTCAGGCTTTCTAGGTGTAGCTTGCACTCATCTGTGCATTTGTTTAGTCTTACTCATTTTTTTACCTATGTCAGTTCATATACCCACCCCATAGTCATGACGCATTTCTTTTCCCAAGCCACAGCCACCTACCTCTGTGCCTTTTCAACCCTCCCTAGCCCTGGGCAATCACTGAACCTATTCTCCAATTTGGGACTCTTCCCAAACTAGTTGAGTTGAAAGCAAAAGGGGCCATTATTAACAATGGCATCAGAATGACTGACGAGAGAAGGAGGATCATCCTTGGCATAGACTCTCGTGTATCTTATGTTACAGAGCAAGAACATGGTCTAACAGACATGGATGGAGTACTGACTTCATTCAAGCACCGTAGAGACTCCTGTCCATAGTGACACCTTTAAAACCCCAACAACCATACAAGAACCATGCTGCTCTTGCTCAGACTTCACAGCCACTTAAGACACCTGCTCAGGGCAAAAGGACACACATCATTAGTAGACAGGAATTATAGCCAGGTCTGCTTGGTTCCAAGGTGTCCCTTTGAAATTATTGTATAATAAACAAATTATTATGACTAATTTATTAAATAATTACAAAGTGAGTAAGATGTTCTGAAGGTGAAGTAGAAAGTGAAATCATGAAAATTAGAAAATGCCTATCTTACACAGGACTACAGCTGTCTCGTCCACCCTTGACCAGCAAGAACGATGCAACACCGAGGAATCTTCTTCTCACAGTTTATTCAGGAACCTTGATTTACAGGAAGTGGCCCTGAACCCAGGAAGGCGGGGCTTAATATATCCAGCAACTACCAATCATCTACGCCCAGGTGGCACACTAGGATAGGTTGTCACCAAGCAGATTTAGAAGGATA
>NW_023276806.1:14960439-15080537 GCF_003668045.3 Cricetulus griseus | reverse complement strand
AAAAAAAAAACTTCAAAAAATCCTCACCATTGTTGGACTACATGTCAGGAGAAATGGCCTTATGTGAACATTTGTGCTGTATTATTTACCAAAGTGAAGAGCCATCCATCCGAAGTACACTAGCTTCCCTTACATGCTCTCTTCACAGTTTCCAACTCCACACCCAAAGGAAGCTCAGAGCCTATGCCATAAACTCTATGGTGGAAGTTCATCACAGAGGAAGGGATCTGTAAGCACCGCCCCCATCACTGAGCAAAGGAGTCATATAGATTCAGAACCATAGAGGGTGTTCCAAAAGGATGGCAAGGCTGGGGTAGAGCGGACTGCATCTGGAGTATCAGACCCAGTTTCACCAGGAGTTTTCTCAAAGAAGGGGGGTGATTCAGGATCAGCTATTCGATCACATTCTTAACAACAAATATAACATTTATTACAGCATGCTATTGTCAACTTAATATTAGTCATCTTAATATTATGTGTTCATTAAACACATCCCTGACAGAAACAACTTAGATAGGGAATGCATCTACTTTGTCTCACTGTTTCAGGACATATTCATCTACCTGTTATGTAATATTTTTCCTTGGGAAGCATGATATAGATGTCTATTCACCCATATAGGGAACTGGACAACAGACCAAAGTAACAATTATACCAAAGTCCAGCTTGGTGAACCAACGAGTTTTTTTTTTTTTTTTTTTTTGAGTTCTTATAAGAATATGGATGAAGGGTTACATACAGGCCAGAGATGACTCAAAAACAAAGCAGCCCAACAAGACTGACACCTAAACAAAGCTGGGAACCTGAAGTTCTCTGCATGACTTGTGGACAGCTATGTAAGTCAGAGTCTTTTCAGCAGTCCTTACTGCTCACATTACCTAGGGAAAGAAGAGACCTCATGCATGTAGTAAGTTTCATGGATTTCTTGAGACTTTTGAGCTGAATAGTTCCTAAGTCTTAACAACCTTTCTTTTAGAAATCCCTGAATCTTAATGATGCACTCCCTGATAGCCAGTAATATTTGAATTTAGAAGAAATTGTTATACAACTCCAGCATGATGGAGAAGGCATGGCAGCTAAAGCACTCTCAGCCACTGTGCCAGGAGCTTGAAGTAACAGCTCCTCACAGTTTGGAGGAGAATCAGAGAACAGGACCCAATGACAGGTTGGACTATAACTCTAGAAAGCCTGCCCTGAGTGGCTTATATCTGCCAGCCAGTCCCTATGACCTAAAAGTTCCATATCTCCAAAAACAGCCATCAGCTGGAGACCAAGTGGTAAAACAAATGACACAATGGAGATAGTTCACATTCAAGTCACAATGATTATGTTTAAGGTAACAATGAGAAACCCACACAGCCAAGGGCTAAGTTAAGATATAACTGGCAGATTCCTTTCATGCCTTAGAACACTGGAGACAGGTTCTCTAGATGGAGTTGCCTTCAGACCATGCAGAGCTAAACTTCTGGACTCAAGACAATCTGACCAGAAGGTGCAGCGGCAAGAATATCCATAGAGTCACCAGCCCAGATGGTTAGTTAACCTCAGTGAGGATGGCAGGGGCTGATTTTGAGCCCTAACTCTACTGGAACAGCTGAATGGTTATGAAAATAAAAGAAATGTAATTACTTAATGGTCAAGATTTGGACGGGAATCAAATGAGATAAAGTATGTTCTGTATCTTCAACAATAAGGATTCTCTTTTCCTATAAGAAATTGAGACCAAAAAATAAGACACATGGACAAGAGACAAGGAGAGAAGCTAGAAAATGAAGGATACATGGATGAGGCACACATACATAAGAGCTGTAGTCAGAGACCATTCTTAAAGTTTATTTTTGAACAGACAGTAACTCTGCCTAGAAGACCTCACCCTCAGGAACCCCAGCATTCCAGTTTTCTAACTAGGATTAGATCCAGTCATATTTGTACCTCTATCCCCATACTAACACAGATTTCTTTTTGGCTACCACTCCAGAAGGCAGTAGACAAGGCAGGTTATTCTGCTCTTGTTTATAAGTCTCAGAGCTCCAGAAGCTGAGGCAGGAAAATCATGATTTTAAGACTAGCTACATAGTAAGGTCAGTCAAAAACAAAAACAAATGACAAACTCAGAGAAGAGTTAAAACAAGAAAATAGACTTTAAAAAATATTATCACAGTGGAAGAAAGAGGAAGAGGAGGAGGTAAGGAAAGGGAGGAGGAAAGGAGAAAGAAAGAGAACAACATGAGACATGGACGTGTTCATTTCCTTGACTATGGTGATCACTGGGGTCTGCATTTCTATCTCAAAGCATCAAGCTGTATGGAGTCCTTAAATCTATACAATAATCACTCCACCTGAGAGAATAGGATGACAGCTGTGGGACAGACTTAGTATTAACCCAATTTCTTAAGGATCTTAAATTGGAGATCTTACATTTTTGAGAATTTAAAGAATACAGAGGAGGTGAGGAGGTTAAAGGATGAGTCCTGGCCAAGAGAAGTTCTGGGAGATGAAGGCACAAGGTACCACTGGATCCATGGTACCAGAGTGCTTTTCCACGCAGAACTCTCCCAGGTCCTCTCCCATGAGTCAGTAATCTGCTGTGGAGAAACATGGGTAGAAAGATGTGGATTGAGAGCAATCTAGGTCAAAGGAAAAAGAAGGAAAACTACAACAAACTAACACAAAAATACAACCCAGAATGTGGTGATTATTCTGAGACCCCAGAACCTCAGAAAGGAAATTTTCTACAGCATGTTTAAAGACATATATTCTGTTTGTACAATGTGACAGTGGTGAGATGCTAATGACATTTCATCCCCTTGACTTCTAACCTTCTCCACCCTGCTATGCAGCTCCAGTGGTGGTTTATTAGCAGACTGAACTGTACAGAGTCCTCACAAACGGCCTGGTGACTTTTCCAAAACCCACCCTCCACAACCACATCTGGGCTGTCTGTGTTTTGTCTCAGTCTTTCTTCTCCAGGAGGACACAACTAACGGAGGCCCCAAAACCAACACAATAAAGAAGAAAGCTGAAAGATATTCAGATGGTGATGGAGCCAAAACACCCCTCCTACCCCTCCTACCCCTCCTACCCCTCCTACCCCTCCCACCCCTCCCACCCCTCCCACCCCTCCTACCCCTCCTACCCTCCCACCCCTCCTACCCCTCCTACCCCTCCTACCCCTCCCACTCAACTGTTCCAAACCTTCTTCCATTTTCAACTGCAAAAAAAAAAAAAAATTGGACTATTGCCTTGGGTCTACTAAATCATTAGCAAATTAAGAACCTGTTTTTAATAACATTTAACTTGTAAATAATGCATTAATTGACTAGCCTGAATGTTAGCTCTAGCATTTGAAATTCTGCTACTAAATGTATAATGAAAGAAATATGCTGTAACAGTGGGCTATATGGTGAGTATAACAGATTAAATATGACAGTTGATATTTGTGAAAATGGGGTTATAATTAGAGGACACCTGCAGCTGTTTTCCAACCAAAACAACAGAAATTACACTTGCAGAAAGCACACACGTGGGCCACAGGCTCAGTTGCTATGCTTCTTTTGTTCTCTGCGAGGCTTACTGGGATTGTTTTGTCCTTTGCTAGGTCAGGTGTCTAAGAGAGCAACAAGTGGTGGCTGTTCATAGGACGCCCTTTGTTGGCTCTCTAAGTGAGACATCCTGAGGAGGGAAAGAACATTAGACTTTTTCCCTTGTGAGGCAGAAGTTACCAAAAAACGAGACAGGTGATGTGGTATGTCTGCTCAGAATCCCAAGAAGCCATGGGAGAAGAAGCCATGGGCACACTCAACTACTGAGCAGAATCAGCAGCAGAAGCATGAAGAACGTGGCCTCTTCCCAGCTAGTAAACAAGTAACTGGTGTGATCAGTAAGGAACTCTCAGAAGAAGGGACTGAGCCAAATAGAAGCTGAGTATTTGCAATGACTAATAATTAACAAGATGCTGTAAATTCTCCAGTTCATTCTTCCATTTACTCCACAAATAAGAGATAAGGACCTTTCAATGTCTGCACTAATCTGGGCTCTGAGATACACAGTGACCAAAACACAGTCTTGTTTTGTGTCTAACCCAGGCTAACCTGGATTGGGACCCATCCACAAACCATAAGAAACAGAGCATACGAAGTCAGGAAATAGATTAAATATTTAGAAGTGGGTCATGGCCTGTCCTATCAAACACGGCAAGGAAGTTAAGCAAGATAACAGCAGCAAAGGCTTCCTTTGAATTTTTTCATCAAGGTCGTTAGTGGCCTTGCCATTTTGGTAGTGTTGAGAACACAAACCAGATCACAGGAGACAAAATGAACAGGAGAGAATGTAGACAAACTGAGTGGGGGCTTTTCAGAAGTCTGATCATGAAAGGTAAGAGAAGCAGGGAGGAGGGGTGTAGAGGAAGAGACAGACAGTGAGGAGGGGGGAGAAGGAGAGAGAGAAAGAGAGAGGAAAGAGTGAGTTTTTTCTAAAGATCTGAACACATTGCACATGCCAAGTGGTGGTCACGGCCACTTCACACAGAGAATCTTGGCACATTAACATCCATGTGTGCATCTCAGTTATACTCTTTTTTTTTTTCCTATTAGAAGTGGAAAATTCTGTTCCAGTATTCCAAAATATTAACTTTCTCATTTAATATGCTAATTATCCTCCATGTTACAAAGAATTGTGTTGCAGCTTGGATACACACTCTACTCTGTTTCATGTTATCAAGTTGTAGTTGACTTGGTCAATAATTTGCATTTTTTCGCATGAGAATTTTCCCAATTTACCACTTCATTCTAATTGGTTTATCTTCTACTCTATGAAATCACCAATGCCTTTGTGGGTCAGAAGGCGATGGAGTATTGGCAATTTCATGTGCTTCAACCTAACAGCGGACAGGGAACTGGAACATAGTGGTGAATGAGACCTAAGGTAAGAAGAAAGAAATAAACAACAGAGCTGGGACAAAGGGTATTGAGTGAGTAAAACAACAAATACAAAAAAAGTAATCTTTTTGTCTGGGTTAGGTATGTGTTCCCAAGGGAAATAATTTTTGAGCATGTAGCCTGATAGTAATAATAACACTTTTAGGAGTACGGATGGCTCAGGGGATCAATTGGGACTGGGGGAGTAGGGCGCTTACTAGCAATCTGTCCAATTTAGTCAGACTAACTTGCAATTTTACACAACTAAACATCTTCCAGATCTGAGGCCAACAAAGCAAAGGAAAATGCTTTTCCAAGGGTATCTCCTGGTAACTTTTTCCTTGTAATATGGCGATGCTTCCATCTTCAAAATGAAGGCCCAGACAATCTGCTCACAGATTAGCCAGGGTGAAAAGTGTCGAATTCTGAGTCAGAATGAAAGGAGAGCCAGTACAGAGAGAAAGTAATTTTTCCAAACTGCCTGCCCTAAAAATAAACCAAATACTGTCTCAGGGGATGGCTACCCAGTCCTCCTGACAGACAGTAAATTCACTGTGGTGGGAGGCCGAGATGGGCTGAAAAAAAAAATCTTGAGGGAAGAAAACATCCTAATGAGGGCACCAGTGGTGAGACGGTGGGAAGTGAGCTACCACTGGGAATGCATTAGCTGACTGTTTTCTCCAGAGCTGGGTCATTGGACAAATCTACGAGGAGAAAATCCCACAGTGATATGTAGTTTGGGCACTGGTATGTCCTCTGTCAGTGGTCACAATCACATATTCGTAAACAAAGAGAAAAAGACTCATTAAAATAAAGACCATGAGTACTGTGTTGGTGGGAGGAAACATAGAGGCACTGAGGCCAGCAGACCAGGCCATCAGCTGTCACTGGGGCTTCATTGCCAGTCTCCTTCCTCGAGGTCATGAGACCATGGCTAGGCAAGCATTCACGGCACCACTTCCTGCAGGGCCTCGGAAGTCATAAACCCAGAAGCTTGGTGACATACTGCCATGGAGAAAACTGCCCCAGCTCTTTGTTATAAGCTGTGAAAATCCCCTGCTAGGGAAGGGATAAAGAGTTCTATACCAAATTTGGATTATTCTCTCACTGATTTGAGAGCAGAACTCCTTCCCTGTATTATTTCTTATTTCATATGATTTTTTAGTGGGTCTTGAGAATGCAGACCTTAAGAGCATCTCCAAGGACAGGTCTAGGTGGGACTTCCTTCTTATATGATGTATTTTGTAAAATTGGGCAAGGTTCCTTTTAAATCAGAATGCCCATAACATCCACGATGAAATCCATGCTTTGACTCCCTGAAGGTAGGGTGTTTTCTAAATTTTAAAGCTAAGTAACCCTGAGGCCCAGACAAAAAATTATACCCAGAAATTCATACACAGTGTCTAATCTCCTTGAGGTTACTCCTGAGGGCTAGATGTCAATCATGGTCAAGAAGAGGTAATTTGCCCCATTGTGTTGTTGGAGAATGAGGTTTTGTTTTTTTTTCCTGCTACACCTGGAAAAATTTGTAGCTAATTATATGATTGTTCCAAATTATTTGTTTTCCTTTTGAAAAGAAGCATTTACTTTCTCATCCCATTGACATCAAATTTAGCCATGGACTTAGTTTAGAGAATAAAATGTAAGCAAGAGTGACAATTACCACTTCCAGGGAGAAACATGCTGAGCCATCGTGTGATGTCACCATTGTTCTTTTACTTATACCTGGATAATAGCCTGAAGCACATACGGGTTCTCCCTTCAGATTGAGACCCAGAAGGAAGACATAGGCAACTGACCTCCAGCTAACACATCACAGCAGTCTGGAAGCCACTGAAAATGTGTGTCCTTCTCACGAGACAGTGGCATAGGGAACACTGACTGAAACAAGAGCAAAACCACCAGGTAGAGGAAATTGTTCTATTTCCTGAAACCACAGAGCACCAGTACAGGTGTGTCTGTGTCAATACAGATAAGTAAAAGAGTCAAGAACAAGAAAAATGAAAAATCTCTTTCCTGGAAAGAGATGCCAGGAAAACATGTGTGGTGGTCTTTACTCCTTTCCGGCCTCTACTCCTGTTTTCTCGGTGCTGGAGGAAATAATTTTCTCATAGAACACTGGTTTGAAAAGGACCATCCAGAGTAGCTTCAGGAAACAAAAGCTTTTCCCATGGAGTGTTCTTCGTTCTCCGCAGCAATCAGACTCTCTTTTCCAAACGTCCAAATATATCTAATAACACACCCTGGGCTTATGACTTCTTGCATCACTAAGAAAAACTCTCTGAAAGAGTGAGTGGCCTTCCGGCTGCAATGGCTGTCTTCCCATTCTTTTGTGACATCATTCCAATCAGACTGCATCTGCCTTCCTCTGTAGATGCCACTTTTATCAAGTGTCAAAGATTCTTATTTGCTAACTTCACACTCATTTCAGTCTTCCTCTTATTCAGTTAATCAGAAGCTTTGGACCAGATCACCCTGCAGTCTTTGAAATAGTTTCCTTCACTTGGTTTCTAAGACTTTCTGTCCTCAGTATTCTGGTCTTCTCCCTTTGCTTCTCCCAGTGTTTCTTCTCATCTTGGTACTTGAACCCTAGGCTCAGGCTCTGGATGCTGTCTCTCTTCTATTTTTCACACTATAGAAAAGTTTGTCTGATATCCTGGATATGATAAATTCCTGATTATAGCCTGGCTCCCTCCACTAACATCTATACTCATATATCCACGGCACAAGCACGGTTCAAGGACAGACTGACACCTAAGATGCATCCAGTGTTTGGCATACCTAGCTCCGTCTCCAGCACCGTGACTTGTTCTTTCCACTCTCCTCATTTTAGCAATTGGCCATTCTTGGTTCTTTAAAAATCCCCCTGATGCCCCTTCTACCCTCTGTGGGCTAAACAAAGAAGGCTGGATTCAAGGATCTCTTACAAGAAAAGGGGGGATATAGAAATGATAGGATAAAGGGGCAGATTATTGGATCACTTTTAACTACTAGTCTACTATTAGTACTAGTTGCAAATATTTTATATTGGTATAGATTTTTGAAGATTGATATAAATTTAAAGTTATTTTTGTTATACTATATGTATGTTTCTCCTCTTGTTTAAATTATAGTGCCTATGTAGTTCATTTAACAATGTAATGTAAATTTCTAGTCTTTGAAGGTTATTATTATAAACTGTTTAGGATAACTAAGAAATACAGGTTAATAAGCAGTTATATAACAATCAAATTTATGGCCATGTTAGATATGTTTTCATGGTCATACATAGATATATTTTAGATAGTTATGTGGTCTTCAAATACTTCTGAGACCTACAGAATATGGCATTTGAGATGTTTTAATAACATAAAGCTTTTCATGACAGTGAGATACATTTGCTCCTGAAAGGACCAATTTACTTCCAAAAAGGATGATAGGCATCAAAGAACTCACATGTGGAGTTTGTTTTCAATGTGACAAAGTAAGCCAGTGGGTAAGAAACTTTCCTTGCTTTAACTGCTTACAGTAAGTATGCTGTCTAAATTGGACAAGCAGTACACAAAAGACAGTGACTGCTGAACTTTGCCAAGACAGAGTAGAACAGCCCTTCAAAATTCCTTCTTCACAGAATGTCAGATAATCTAGGCCTGTAGGCCAAAGATGGAAGTCCTAACATTGCAGAGGAACCTTGGATGACTGTCCAGGCAGCTAGCTGCTTCTGTCATTTCTAGGGTTTTGGAAGTTGTTTGCTTGCACTTCCTGTATATTCAGGTAAATATTTTGAGTTCTTAAAAGACAGTTCTGGATTGTTAAGACAAGTTAGGATAAAAAGTAAATTAAGTGCAAAACTTTTGACTCACCAAGATAAGATAGATAATGAAATATTTTATCTGAATTTGCCAAATAAGAAAGACTGGACATTGTAAATGTAATTCCTATTTGATAATTGTTCTTATTGTACATTGTTTTACTATGATACAGTTAAAACGCTTCCTGTTTATTTAGACAAAAAAGGGGGAAATGTTGTGGGACATTTGTACATTGTATGAAAATATATTGCTATGATTGGTATAATTAAAAGCTGAACAGCCATATGTAGACCAGAGGTATGGGTGGGACTTCCAGGCACAGGGGAGGAAGTACTTGAGATACTTGAATCCCAGAGAGCTGCCAACAAGACGCAGAGGGAGTCAGACATACAGAATGAAAGAGAAGTACAGAGCCAGGAGCCAAAACGTAGACTGACAGAAATGGGTTCCTTTAAGTTATAAGAGCTAGTGGGACAAGCCTAAGCTAAGGCCAAGTTTCATAAGTAATAATAAGTCTCTGTGTTGTTATTTGGGAGCTGTTGGTATAGAGAAAGACTCACTACGATAAGTATATTTGTTTGCTGAACCTAGTGTTTCTTCATCCCTTACTTGAAGTCATACATGATATTGTCATTGACATGGGCTATACAGGGTCTCTATGTCCATTCTCTCCTAAGGCAAAATAAGAAGCTTTGTTCCAAGAAAGGAAAGTGTCTTTGTGAGGTTGCACACTTCATCCCTGGCTTCCAGCCCACCTCTGCCCCTACTATGGCAACCACCTGTCTTTCTTCAAGCTGCTGTCAGAAAATGAGCTGCTTCTAACTTCTCTCCAGTTTTCAATCTCCCTCTAGTTATTTCACTTTGATATCTTCACAGATCTGCTTTTATCTCATTTTGCAAGAATATTTGTACAAAGTAAAAGGGGGCAGTTTCCATAGAACTTAAACAAAACCCCTACAGACTCTACTAAAGTTTTGATTAGATCCTTTTTAAGATGTATTATGCATAAATATGCAAAGGATATGTTAGAATTTAAACTCCAAAACTAAAAGGTTTCAGAGAACTATGGTTAAGCTGTTAATAGCACCGCTTTCCTCAAAAGAATGTTGCAAAGATTCCGCGAGAAATACATATTAACTGACACAGGAAAGACAGACAGCACGCATGTTAGAACTTCTGTGCTTGACATGACCCTGCTAATACTATATAATGCTGAGACCCAATTTTGTCTCTCAGTATAAAAATTCTGAGATTTTGTAATGGCCCAATTAGTTATGGTAATTCATTATTCTACTTCCTAGAGCAATTTAAAATGTACTTTCTGAATACTAATTATTTTTATGAGTGCCACAACACACACACCCCAGAGCCACTAAGTGACAACAGGTATCAGCATCTCCGCTTTGTTTTGTTTGTGATATAAACTGGTACTAAAGCTTTTGAATCAGCTCAGACACATGAAGCAACAGAGGGAAGGGATCCAGAACTTTGACTGTATAACCTGAACTGGTTTGTTGAATCAGGCATCCCATCAGATGAGAAGCTGGAAGCTATTTCGTTATTTTTCCACTCATGGGCAGATGAGGCCTATCATACCTATGAGTCTGTGGTGAACTCTGACTATTTTGGCCAATAGAATAGAGCAGAAGTGAAGCTGAGCTGATGCTGTTCCAGGTCTTAGGAAATTAGCAGTTTCTAAATCTGACCTCTTGGAATATTTTCTCTATGACCCTGAGTCACCATGCAGGAAGTCTAAAGCCACACTACCAGAAGCCATGTATATACAGACACTACAGTATACAATCCCAGCTGGGACCCATCCACCTTCCAGACAAACTTGGTGTGTTGTAGTATTGTGGATATCAGGGTAAATCCATCCCCACCATCCCAATAAACCTATTCACCAACCAAACCCTAAAAGAATGACCTCAGTCAGTTTGCTGTAGAGCAGAATTTCAAGCAATGAAATCTTAATACTAGAAAAGAGTGATTACTGCTAGCAAAGTTTGAGAGTAACTTGTCATGCAGTAATAGACAATAGGAACAGAAGCTAGTACCTGGAAGAGAAGTTTTGTCAAGATCTTAGCCCACCTATTTCAGAACCAGAAAATGGACAGAAGCCTATTAAGGTAGGTGGATCTGAGGAAGATGGTTGGTGACTGACTAGATGATAATATAATAACTATTATTATATTATTAGAGACCAGTCCTAGCTTATAAAGTGGCAGAAATTTTGGCAATATTGCCTGTTATAATCTAGATAGTAGAAACTACAACTGATGAGCTGAGAATTGTATTGCATGAGCAGCTTCAAAAGGTTTGACTGGAGAATCAGGAGTTCAAGGTCATCATTGGCCATATAGTGAATTTGATATAGCTTGGACTACATGAGGTTGTCTTAACCACAAATATACACACCACTGAAATAATGAATTTAACTACATTTTAATATCAAAAGGTAATGTCCACAGTGCCAAATGATTGATTTTAGCATTTATAAAATATTACATATTAAGAAAAAAAGCTAAAAATAAATACTAATTATTAGTAATAATTGTATGATTATCTTATTATATTATTGCTCTAATCAAAGATGTAAGTGGCATGTAGACAGAAGTTTCTGTCCTGCCTGGTCCCGCAGCTGACCAGAATAGGAGAATTCTGGGAAGAGAAACACAGAGTGAGTTGTCAGAGAGTTGCTGTGTAGCTACTGGGAAGGTAGGATAGACGCCCGGACATTCTCTGGTAAGATAAGACCATGTGGAGACACACAGATCAATACTTATGGGTTAATAATTAAGAGAGAGCTAGCCAGTAAGAAGCCTGAGCAATAGACCAGTTTGTAACTTGTATAAGCCTCTGTGTTTTTACTTGGGACTGAAGGGCTGCGGGACCGGGTGGTACAGAAACTTCCGTCAATAGTGGTGGTGAGCAATTATTCAGTGTACAGACTAAGGACTCCTCTGTGCTTCCCATTTTCTCCATTTCTGAATGAGAACATCTATTGCATTCATCCCCTGTCTCAACATGGCATGTTGGAGAAAGGGCATTACAGATGTGGCTTTGTTCAGAGGTGAGAAGAAACTGGCTCAGAGGAGCATACCTGAAGAACCACACGCACATCTGGTTGGGATGACAAGATTCTGGTGATCTCCTGCCAGAACCCCATGCTGTCTAGGCCCCACTGCTGTTACAACATGAAAACCGGGGAGTTCTCTAGCTAGGATGAAGGCACTCCAGCACAGGAAGGGGACTGCCAGGGTTAAAGATTGCAACCAAGTCTCTGATAAACTTTCCACTGAGGAACAGGGTGCACACGACAGCCCTAGAGTTGGGGTGTGCTCCGAGGCTTTCTTTGGTCTTGAGAACATGGCAGGTAACCAGTAACGCATATCTGTCATCCTAGCAGGTATGGAATGAGGCAAGCAGATGTCAAGTTTACGGCCAGCCTGAGCCGTATAGTAAGACCCATGGAGAGAGAAGGGAAGAGGGAGAAGAGGGGAGACAAGGAACACAGATAGGACAGAATTGATATGGAGCTAGATCTCCTCAGGTTCTCTGAGCACCATCTGCAGGAGCCCGAGTCTCTGCATACTCATTCTACTTGATATCCCAGCCTTCTGAGCATCCCTGTCAAGGCTAAAACTCAAAGCAAAGGCCAACTTGGCATCTCTGGTTCAGCCCTAGTGCGAAGTACCAAACCAAGTAACCTCAGGTGATTCGACATGAATCAGATTACCAGCTGACTACTACCAAAGCACTGAATAAAGCGTGTAATATATACCCAAAGGACATTTTAAACCATTAAATTTGGACGTAATTTGTTGCATAGCAAGAGATAGCCAGAGCACTCCTCTAGACGGATATATGAGCAGATGGAGTGAGGCATACTCTCACAATCGATTGGGCTTTCTAGAAAAGTGACGGGTTGACTTTTTGTAAAGCAAATTACATACTAAAAGGCTAAGCCTAAAGCATGCAGATAACAGTCACTACCCCACTTAGTTCATAGGATTGTGGATAGGAGAAAATGAGATAATGTATATGAAAGACATTCAAAAGCCTTTCCCGATAAAGACGGTGTGACTACTTTTAAAGGAATATCCCGGAGTGAAAGATCTCTTCGCGATTTAAATAATCACACAGTTTTTCCCACTTTTGTAAGTTCAGTGCATTACATATCTGATTCTTGCATACACCCACATATTTACCTGAGAATAAAATTGCTACCCTATTAATGTTGACTGCAGTCAGTGCTGGTTTAGAGCAATGTTCGTTAACAAATTGCCATGAAACACTTCAGCACCATATTGACCTGCAATGGATATGTTCTAACTCAGATAAACAAGGCAAAGCAGATATCAGTTTATTCAATCAAGCAGGAAAGACTTGAGGAGAACAAGGGGAGGCAGGCTCGGCTGGCTGTGGTTTAGCCTCATCCTGGTACTTGATGAAGAGTGCCCTGTGAATAGCAGAGACAGAGGGGTGCTCAAATACTGTCTACTGTAACACAGAGGGAAGTGATATAAGTGTTGGGAGCAGACTGGTGCATTGCTTCTGTGAAGAAAGCCGAGAGGGTGGGTCAGATCTCAGTGTCCAGAGCTAAAAGTTCATGAGCACCACCGGGTGTTTTCAGTGACAGCCCTTCCACCTCAGTAGGAAAAAATATAAAGAGAAGGGCTTTCCCAGGTTCTTTCTTAAGCACGTGCAGGTGCAGTTATCCACTGGCAGCAGCAGCAGCAGCATCAGCAGCCATTTTCATCATCTAACCATCTTCATTTGTTAGAGAAGATGAAGGGCGTGTCCAACAGGCAGCTGCCATGGCTTGATGGTGATTCTTGCAGTGGCCAACAAGTTTGTTTCTGAAGAGCAGTTAGAAATCCAAAACTTAGAGCCCTGTTCTCTGAAGACCATTTACTAGGTACACCACATGTGGGTGGCAAATGGTGTTTGGAGTTTGGCTCATCTTCTCCTTCAACACCTGGAATGCCAGGGGTTCCCAGGGACATGGAAGCAGAGATGGGTTTCTGCTTGATAGAAGAAAGATCAAACTGATCTTGAATCTCAGGGTAAACACTTCTTACAAGAGGGCCTTGGATTCAAGGAGGATACTGGAAACAAACAAAACCCCTTGTGGTTGCTTGTCTCTGTTATCAGCATTTAGAATCGCCTGAAAGACACAATTCTGGAGTTCATGTGTCTATGAGGGGGTTTCCAGAAAGGTTTAATAAAAAAGGGAAGATTCACCATGTGAAGGGTGGCACTAACCCACAGTGCTTTCTCGGCACTCTACCACTGACTAATTATTGCTTGTAACCAACTACAGCATTCTGAGTGAGGGTAGTACTAACCTGTGCCACTTAATAAGCACTCTCCACAAGTAGCAAATTATTACAAGGTACCAAATGTAAGATACTATCCCATAGTATGTAACCGAACAAGTAGAAGAAGAGGTATCTTGCCTATTTCATAGAACCAGAACCTGAAAAAATGGGATTGCCCAGAATCACATAGTGAAGTTGGGATTGGTCCTGGGGTCTCTGTGGTCCATCATGTGATCTGTCATATGTTAGCTCTACGTTTTCTCTCAGTACATCAGCTAATATTGACTCCACCTAGACCACTAATCAATTAACATTTATCAGATTAGTTAACCCATAGCTTTTCAAATTCTAGTGGATGCTTTAAGGCTCAAGGAAGGAAGATACTACCACTATGTAATCTAACTCTTCTATCATCTGTGTGAGTGTTTCATATGGGGATTTATATGTGTGTGTTTCATATATACTTAGATATTTGTGTTACGTATGTATTTATATATGTGTGTTTCATATATATATTTATATATATGTATGTGTTTCATATGTATATTTATAGGTGTGTGCTTCATATGTATTTATATGTGTATGTTTCATATATACTTAGATATTTGAGTGTTTCACATAAATATTTTATATATATATATATTTGTACATATGTATGTATGTATGTATGTATGTATGTATGATAACATAACATAAAGAAAGTAAAGTAAGTCTAGGGTAAGAACCAGGCACTGTCTTCTCTCCTCCCCCTGAAAACTTTGTTTTTTCTCAGGTCTTCAGACTGGTTCTATGTGCAGTTGTTTATGTACCTTAAACACGAAGAACTCTTAAACTCACCTCTCACTTAGTGCTGAGAATTTTGTCTCATTATAAGATGCTCCTGTTTGGTACCTCAGACATGTGTGTACATCCACATACACAATAGTCAAGATGAGTAGCTGTCCTGACCATGGATCCAGAAGTATTGAACTGAGTAATGAGCTGGGTTAAAATTCATGGCAGACTAAAGCTAGAGAACCTATACATACTTCCTAAATGTCTTGGGTGAGCAGTCAGGCTGGGAATCACAATCTCTGGTCTCAGGTCATGACCACTTTGCAGGGTCAGCACTGTCACATAACCTGAAGCCAGAGGCTAACCAAAGCTTGCATCCGGGCCTCTATGGCCTCTATGCAATGGAACAAATATATTGATGAGGCAAAGCTGTGGTGCATGATGTTTGACCTTCCTTGTCATATTGTCATGTGACATATAGATTGGAAAACATTTACAAATGATGTGTGGGAAAAGAAAAACTGATATCGAGTGTTCGATTACTTATTTATTTATGGTGCTGGGGACTGAACCCAGGCTGTTGTACCTTCTAGACAAGCAGGCTACCACCTAATCAGTAGCCTCAAACCATTGTTTTCATTTTGAAACATAATTAAAAGGCTAAAAATCAGTAGAACTGACCTATCCAGTAGTATCATTTCACTCAAATTTATTCAGCCAGCACCAAAGTGAAGTCGAGTCAACAAGATCCTGTGATGTGAAAAGTGTATGAACTTCAACCCTGAGTCTCAGTAGCCAGTCCTGCTACACTGGGAGGATGACAGGGTCTAAGAAGTTAATGACACTGACATGTAGGGGAAATGTATTAGAAAGACTCCAAGGAAAAACAGGAATATGCAACATGAAGATGAGAGTCACAACTTTTTACAAGTGTCAAATCCACCTGAAGTCACACTAAAAAGAATGCCAGCAGCCAGAAAAGAATGGGTCATATCTAAATGCCACTATCATCCAGACCATAAGTATAAACAAGTCTTTACTGAAGGACTAATGACACTATGTGTACAAGGCTGATGTTTCCATGCAAATCAATAAGCATATGTCCATGGGTTATTTTCCAGTTTAGAAAGATACTTTGTATATGATCTTGAGTAAGTACATTTCAGGTACTCGGTTCAAAATGGAGCTAGCAACATTATCTACAGAATGTCTGACATGGACCATGTTCCTTGTCATGAAAAAAGACATGGGACGAGGGGTGAGATGAAGAAGAGCAATTTATTTTTCTATTTAAATTCTTTAATTATCACTCATATTTACATATCCATCCCCCCATTCCCTCGCCCTCCCATCCTCCCATGTTCTCCACCAACCCCCCCAACTCATCCCCCAACTCCTCCCCAGGGACAGTGAGGCCCTCCACCAGAGACCTTCAAAGTCTGTCATATCGTTTGGGGGAGGGCCTAGGCCTTCCTTGCTGTATCTGGGCTGCAATAGTATCCCTCCATAGGGAATAGGCTCCCAAAGTCAATTTGTGCTCTAGGGTTGAAGACTGGCTCCACTGTTAGAGGTCCCATAGACTGCCCTGGCCTCCTAGCTGGCACCTACATTCAGAGGGCTTGGTTCGGTCCAATGGTGTTTCCACAGCTTTATAACTAGGGTCTCCATGCTCTCACTAGGTCAGGTCCACTGTTTCTGCAGGTCTCTCCAGCCCCATCTTGGTTCCTTTGCTCATCCCTCCTCCCTCTCCAAAATTGAATTCCAGTAGTATGGTTCAGTGCTTAGCTGTGGGTGCCTGTTTCTGCTTTGAACAGATACTGGATGAAGGCTCTAGGAATGGTAACCAAAGTAGACACCAATCTCATTATAGGGGAAGAGAATCAATAGCAAGCAATTTAATACTTCAAAACACCTGCATACCAACCTCTCCCCTGACAAACAAGCTTTAAAAATGATAAGACTGGGGGAGGGGGGCTGGAGAGATGGCTCAGTGCTTTAGACTGCTTACTGCTCTTCCAGAGGACTCTGGTTTGATCCCCAGCACCCACTGGCAGTTCACAATTGTCTGTAACTCCAGTTCCAGGGGCTCTGACAACCTCACACAGACATTCAGACAAAACACCAATGCACAGAAGATTATAAGACTCAAGCATGCCTGCTCTCTAGCTCATCTCTCTTAATAATCTCAATATTTTAGCAGATAGTTACTGTTTGGGTATTTTAAAAAAAACAATTTAAGAAAAAAGTAAAAGAAACACATTAGTGGTGAACTTGATCCCACGTAAGTGACCAACTGCGTCATTGCTCTGCCTGGGAGCTACCTACGTTCATGGACGTTGAACTCTATCTCCACGCCCCTCTGCCTCCCTTAAGGTATATTTGAGGTTGAGTGGACTGAGTTCCAGAATCTCTGATTTTGAGGAGTAAAGGTACCCTCGTTCTCATGCCAGAACTTTCCCAAGCTCATGTTCTCCAATGATTTTGTTTATCAACTAAAAGATAATTGACCAGAATCTTTATGTCAATCAGGAAAGATTAAAGCATGGTGTTATTTGGGCTATAATTATCGCCTTTATTTTTTATTTTATTTGGTGGCTAAATAGTCACTCTTGAAACCAGCCTGTTCTGCATGTTAAATATCAACCTAAGTCCAAAATATTTCACCAGATGGCTCCTTATTAAAACTCAATAAAAGGGAACAGAAGGAAAATCCCGGCACAGGAGGAGCCAAATCACCCAAAGAGGCTCAGACTAAGACCTCTTCTGAGACTTATTATCGCAACAGAACCTCTCACTAACTTCAGACCCTCCTGAGATGACAGCGGCAGACAGGAAAAGTCTGTATATTTTCTTCATATTTCTATCAAATCTGTAGCTGTACATTTCAGCCTTTTCTAAATCAAATGCTACTGTCTTTCTTTCTACGCGTCAAATCCTTTCTACTCTACTCACTTTTCCTCTAGCCCCAAATAGCTTCAAGCTTCCTCACCATCTCCACTGCAAAATGCTTATTAGAATAGAGACAGCACTAGTTTGAGGCCCAAGATACCCATCTCTGAGGTCTAATACTGCTGTTCAAGTTTGGGGACCTAGAATAAGTCCTTTAAACTCTCTGAGACTTCTGTGGTTTCATTTCTATGATAAAATGTTTGGAATGGATGATACTGAACATCTAAGATTCTGTAGCAACATTTTCCATAATTCCAGCAATATTCACTAGATCTTAAAGTGAAGAAAAGGTCTCAGAGTTCTATGGTAAATATGTTAAAAAATTATTTTTTCATGAACATAGATAATAAGAAAATAGTTGCTGAATGCTAATTATATCTCTAGCGAAGTAAAAGGTCAAGAGATTGTTTCATTCTTGGCATGATTAGGGAAATATAGGATTACATATGTTAATTAAAATTTCAGAGAAGTGTAGGTACAGAAATTCTAAATAGAAAAATGTAAAGAAAATCTGGTCCATATATCATAAAAAGGGGGGCAGCAAGAGGGAAGGAGGAAGTACATGAAACAAGGTAACACAAAAACAAAGATGTCAACTATAAAAATAAACATAAATAGACTTAAATTCTTTATTAAAACATCAAGACTCTCAAATTTGGTCAAGAAACAAAATTCATCTATAGACAGGATTTCAAAATTACACATATAAATTAAAAGTTGACATGAGGCTGGAGAGATGGCTAAACAGACATCTGGAGAAGATACAGTGCTTTCTGCACAAGCATGGAGACCTGAGTTCAACTCCTCAGCTACCCAGTGCCCACTTAAAAGCCTAATGGGGTGTTATGTGCCTACAAGCCCAGCCCTCAAGGGTTAAAGATAAAAGGCCCAGGGCTCACTAGCCAGGTAATCTAGCCAATCAGTAAACTCCAGATTCAGCAAGAGTCTCTTTCTCAAAGAATGAAGTGAAACAAGACTGAAGAAGATCCTGCAGTTGGCCTCTGGCTGCCACAGGCCCATGTGGAGGTATCAGCACACACACACACACACACACACACACACACACACACACACACACACACCACACACACACACACACACACACACACACACACACACACACACACACACACACACACACACACACACAGAGATAGAGAGAGAGAGAGAGAGAGAGAGAGAGAGAGGGGGGGGGGGCAAAGATCTAACAGGCATAGATAACTAGAAATGTTAATAGCACAAAGCGTAGGCTAAAGATAAAACAAAGAATGCAAATTAGAATCTTTAAAAATTAGACTTGACCATACAAGAACTGGGCAGAACCATGATGTAGTCAACAACTAACATTAAACTACATAATTCACAGAGCTCTTTAGCAAACTGAAGACACTGGAATTTCCCTCACTGTGTTTTGGGGTTCTTTTTTTTTTCATTTTTTTATTTGAATTAGAAACAAGATTGTTTTACATGTCAGTCCAGTTCCCTCTCCCTCCCCTCCTCACCTACCACCCCTGCAACTAACACCCTACCTATCACATACCCTTTCTGCTCCCCAGGGAGGGTGAGACCTTCCATAAGAGGTGTTCAGAGTCTGTGATATCCTTTGGGACAGGGCCTAGGCCCACCCCTGCGTGTTTAGGCTCAGAGAGTATCCCTCTATGTGGAATGAGCTCCCAAAGTCCACTCCTATGCTAGGGATAAGTACTGATCTACTACAGGAGGCCCCATGGATTTCCAAGGTCTCCTCACTGACAACTACATTCCTGGGGTCTGGATCAGTCCCATGCTGGTTTCCCAGCTATCAGTCTGGGGACCAAGAGCTCCCCCTTGTTCAGGTCAGCTGTTTTTGTGGGTTTCACCAGTCTGGTCTTGACCCCTTTGCTCATCACTCCTCCCTCTCTGCAACTGGATTCCAGTTCAGTTCAGTGTTTAGCTGTGGGTGTCTGCTTCTACTTCCACCAGCTGCTGGATGAAGGCTATAGGATGGCATACAAGTCAGTCATCAATCTCATTATCAGGGGAGGGCATTTAAGGTAGCCTCTCCTCTATTGCTTAGATTGTTAGGTGGTGTCATCTTTGTAGATCTCCAAACATTTCCCTAGTGCCTGATTTCTCTTTAAACCTAAAATGTCTCCCTCTCTTATGGTATCTCTTATCTTGTTTTTCTTCTGTTCTTCCCCTGACTCAACCTTTCTGCTCCAGAGGAGAGGCTACCTCCTGCTCCCTCATGTCCGCCTCACCCTCCTCTTCTCCCCTTCTCATCCTCCTAGCTCCCTCTGCCCTCCACCAGTGCTCCCAATTTTCTCAGGAGGTCTTATCCCTTTCCCCTTCTCCAGGGAACCATGTTTGTCTCTCTTAGGGTCCTCCCTGTTTACTAGCTTCTTGGGCAGTGTGGATTGTGGGCTGGTGATCTTTTGCTCCATGTCTAAAATCCATCTATGAGTGAGTACATACCATTTTTGTCTTTTTGTGACTGGGTTACCTTGCATAGAATGGTTTCTTCTAGTTCCATATGTTTGCCTGTGAATTTCAAGATTCCATTGTTTTGTTTTCTTTTCTTTTTTCTGCTGAGTAGTACTCCATTGTATAAATGTACCACATTTTCTCTATCCATTCTTCAGTTGAGGGGCATCTAGGTTGCTTCCAGGTTCCGGCTATTACAAATAGTGCTGATATGAACATCATTGAACAGATGTCCTTGTTGTATGAATGTGCTTCTTTTGGGTATATGCCTATGAGTGGAATTGCTGGATCTTGTGGTAGACTCATTCCCATTTTCTTGAAGAGTTAACATACTGATTTCCAAAGTGGCTGCACAAGTCAGCACTCCCACCAGCAGTAGAGGAGTGGTCCCCTTTCTCTGCATCCTCTCCAGCATAAACTGTCCTTTGAGTTTTTTATTTTAACGATTCTAACAGGAGTAAGATGATATCTCAGAGTTATTTTGATTTGCATTTCCCTGATGGCTAAGGACGTTGAACACTTTCTTATGTGTCTTTCAACCATTCCAAAATATACAAAGAACTCAAGAAGCTAGTCTCTAAAACACCAAACAATCCAATTAAAAAGTGGGGTACAGAACTAAATAGACAATTCTCAATAGAGGAATCTAAAATGGCCCTCATTGTGTTTTTATTCTTTGATAAATCCAATGTGCCTAAAATGGGCAAACATAACAAATAAATTTTAGATAATAATAATATTGCTTTTGAGTCAGGGCCTCCTGTAGCCTACGTTGGCTTGAAATTGTCTATATAGCTAAAGATGACCTCGAACTCCTGATCTTCAAGTCTCCATATCCCAAATGCTGAGATTACAGACATGTACCACCTACATGGTAGATACCCTTCTATGAGCACATTACTTTACAAAAAGAATCTCTGAAATATTTTTAGAAATAAATCACATATTATCCCAAAAATAAAATTTTGATGAACTTTTGTAAAGGAAAACTAGAAAGACTATGTTCTGTAAATATGATAAAACAAACTTTTAAAAAAGTCGTAAGAATTTTTAAAAAAGGAAATTTTTCACTTGTAAATTAGAAAATGTATGCAAGCATGGCTATCAGATAAAAGAAAAGATCAACAAATCTTAAATCACAAAATTATAAAGGTATAACTACTAAAAAATATAAAAAAGCAGTTAACTACATAAAAAAATTTTATAAGGTAGAATACTAGTCAATGGAAAAAGCAGATTCATATATTAGTTTTATTAGGGGAGAAGTAATCCAAATAAAAGAATTCACCTTAATTAAATTTAAAACTTTAGGAAAATAAAAATAATTTTTCAAAGCTGAATGAAATGAAAAACATAAACAGTAAAACATTTATCCTGGCAAGGAAGAAAAAGTAGAGTTTAAAACAATAAATACTTGAAGTTAAAAATGATATATACTATAAATACAACAGTCTTTAAAGTAGCATATGATACAATAGATTGTTAAATGTTTTAATTCATTGGTGCTTCCGAGAAAATATGAAGGGCTAAAATTAACTCAGTAATAAGGAGTAAGCCTAAGTAGATCCCTAGCAATAGGAAACAATGAAGATAGAATTCATTTCAATTAACTTCTTAAGTCAAAACTCCCTGATCAGCATTTGTGAGTTTTGAAAGAACAGTTCAAACATCATATATACTGCTTCAGCACAAAATCCTACACATTTCTTTTGTGTGAGCATAGCTATGGTCTAATAACAACAGCACTCAAAACACTATAAACCAATCTTTCTTATAAGCATACATAGAAATTACCAATAAGAACTTTAAAATAGCCAAGCAGAGATGGCACACCCCTTTAATCCCAGCACTCAGGAGGCAGAGGCAGGTGGATCACTGAGTTCAAGGCTAGCCTGGTCTACAGAGACAGAGAGTTTCAGAACTGCTAAAGCTACACATAGAAACCCGAGAGAGAGAGAGAGAGAGAGAGAGAGAGAGAGAGAGAGAGAGAGAGAGAGAGAGAGAGAGAGAGAGAATTTTACAAGGGCTCATAGTTTTACCCACTGCTAGTTTGCCACAGTTCCCTGTGGCAGAGGAAATGGAGCTGGGGGAGACTAAGGATTTTGTTACTAAAGTTCAGGAAGTAGCGTGACCATCAGGAGGTATGCCAGAACACCCACCCCTCGTGCCATTCTTAGGAATGTGATGTGGGTTTGCATAGACACCTGCACATGCAATAGGAGGGGGGGGCATTACAGCAGAGAAAGATGAGCTTAGTTAGGAAATGCAGATCTTGAAAAAGTGGGCAATAGCATCTGGCCAGAGCTGCAGAGGGAGATAGCATCATCATTACACTGATCACATCATTATTACAGTGTTCTGTAAGCACGGCTGAAAGCTGCTCCACAGGAAGAGCACTCTGCCCCCAAGGCTGGAAAAAAATGTGCCCTTTGTTTTGGAAAAGGAGCATCTCTATCTTTCATCAAACACTCCCACAGAGTAGTCTGTATCCTGTTCACAAGAACCACAGAAAAATGAACGACTCATGGAGAATGGTATATCAACATTTCATTGAGTATAACCCTGAAAATGCAAGGATAGCTTAATGTCTGGAAACACAAATAGGAAATTTCACACACACACACACACACACACACACACACACACACACACACACAAAAGCCTTCAAATACAATAAAACATCAGTTTGTCCTGGTTGTTTAAAAAGAAAACATTTTTTATAAACAGAAAAACTGTTTCTAACTTATCTGTCCTAAAATGACACAAGCTAACTTGATTTATAGTAAAAGCCTGAAGAAAGTCCCACTAAAATCAAAACAAAGTTAAAATGTCCATTTTATTGGTGATTATTTTATTCTGGAAGTTTCAGACAATGGAATAACCATAAGGTATATGCAAGAATTGTAAGCAACAAAACCCATTATTTTAAATGCTGTAACCAGATACAAACAAACAGGGAAATTAAATGAAAAACTAACAAAGAGTTCAATAAAAAAAAGTCATAAACAAAACACTTTTAAAACTTACCTATACACCGGAAACAACTATTTCAAATTACGTTAAATCACAATACTACTTATTTAATAATCTATCCCTTATAGTTCCTGAAAACATAAAACAACAAAGTATCCTAAGCAGAAAAGACAAGACCAGGCTGGTGAAACCCACAGAAACAGCTGACCTGAACAAGGGGGAGCTCTTGGTCCCCAGACTGATAGCTGGGAAACCAGCATGGGACTGATCCAGACCCCATGAATGTGGGTGTCAGTGAGGAGGCCTCCAAAATCTATGGGGCCTCTGGTAGTGGAACATTACTTATACCTAGGGTAGGAATGGACTTTGGGAGCCCATTCCACATAGAGGGATACTCCCTCAGCCTAGACACACAGGGGAGGGCCTAGGCCCTATCCCAAAGGATATGACAGACTCTGAAGACCTCCCTATAGAAGACCTCGCTCTCCCTTGGGAACAGAAATGGTATGGGATAGATTGGGTGTTAATTGGGGGGGGGGGCGGTGGGGAGAGGAGGGAGAGGGACCTGGGATTGACAGGTAAAACAATCTTGTTTCTAATTTAAATGTAAAATGGAAGGAAAAAATGGATGACAAGGATGGATTCATCTGTCTAAAAAGTAACATGCATCATAAAGCTGAGGTGAAAACCTGGCCTACAGAAGCCCAACTCATTGCAGAAAACAGATACCACAGCCTGTGTCAGTGTGTGTATTAGAATCCTGTGACTAAAGGATGACCCTAAATCAGCTAATTTTTCACTTTAAAACAAAACAATGAAAACTAAGGAAGTTCCCTTCATGTGAAATAATTTGATAAAAGCTATGCTTTTAAAATAAAGCCATAGGAATCCACGTAAAGTGTAGATGCAAATCTACCAGATGCCTAAGGACCTTCCAAGCACAAAATCTGAGTAATTCATGAAGGAAAGTAAGGAAGGGTCTCACAGAATTAGCAGAAATCTCAACAACCAAAAAGTCACTATAAGTGGTATTAAAAGGCATTCAATGGCTATTGTAGAATACTGTGAAAGAAAATGACAGGTTCGATAATGGGGGAGAGAGCAGGGAAAACCTACAGGCTCAAGCTACTGTTGCACAGAACAGTTTATGTGGTGTTTCTCACATGAAATGGATGGAAGGCAAGAAATAAACCCCAGCTCAAGGATTTTGCCAAGTGGCAGCCTGGACTACTGCATGGGGTTATTGGGTACGTTGAAGGAGAAAATGCATCCTGGCACAGAAGAAACACTAAACAAATGTTAACTATAGTCATATTCACTGATGTACAGGGGTGTAATTAATTGCACTCTTTTCTCTTGACTCCCACCATCTGAGTTAAGAAGATGAGAGCCTGACACCAGAACCCACGAGACACGCAGCTGTACACAGTCAAAAAGATTGCGTGAACTTGACTGGAGAAACAGCCCACTTGGTGGACCCCAACTCTACCTCTTTTGCTTCATAATTAAACCCTACCCCCTGACAGCAGGCCTACCCCTGAGGCAGGAGGATGCCTGAAAAACAAGAGTCTTCCCAATGGAGATGCTGGCCATATGTGGGGAACAAACAGCAATTCCAAGAAAATGAGCCTTAAAGCCTCTGGTCCTCATAGGACTCTCATGGTGGATGAGAGAGCTGATACCTCAGCTGCCACAGGAGCCACTCTGCCCTAGAAGGGAAGGAAAGACAAACAAACAAGTGTAAGTCCTGCCTCCTCCCTGTTAGTGAAGGGAGAGCTACTCCTCCACCCTAGGAGCAGGAGGTGAGAGCGCTAAGGACTCCCCATCACATCCCCCCTCATTACACACAAGCAGTACAAATATGTGCTGGATATTTTACATACAGTCATTCAAAATTACATCCTTGGGGGATTTCTTAACACTAGAAAATTGTCAAAATATCATGGGGGGGGGATGGGAAGAATCGAGTACAATTGCACATTCGTATTTGCAGAGTAAAGTTCTGGAAGAAAAAGTGTTAAACATGGATTCCCCTTTGACAGCGAACTTGGGTGGTATTAGGGTTTGTTTGTGTTGGAGAGGATTTGTATTGTCAAAGCAAGTAAGGATAGCAGCATCAGAAGAGATACAGTGAGCCAATTGTTTGGCTCACATTAGACTCCAGTGACTCTCTATGGAAAGCTCAGCTCTAGAGTGGACAAAATACTGCCTAAAGCAAAGAGCAGCATGGATTGGCGATCTGGCTCCAGACAGTCTACATCTGAACATAGTAAAGAAACCAGAAAAGGCAGTGTCCCTGTTCCCTTCTCTCTATAAGGTATGAATCCTACCCAAGATTAACACTCACAGACAGGAAACACACACACACACACACACACACACACACACACACACACACACGTACACGTACACGTACACATCAACTTTCCTTCCTCCTTTTAGACAATTTGAATTTCTTACAGTTTACTGTATTCCTTGAAATCTTCTACAGTTTTCATCATCTGAATATTCAGAAATTGAAAGGGGAAATATCACTGGTTTCTAGCTTTTTAAAAACCATTTCAATGCCTCCAACTCACAGGGCCCTAATTTTAAAAGAACTAAAGTTCGGCACTGTTGTTTTGGAAATGGGTCATTAAGGTTGGACTTCTCCTTCTGTTTCTACATACTCATCTGTATATTTTTACATGTATGAATTACTTTCAAAATTAAAATATAAGCTATTAAAATCTGTCTTTAAAAATAGAATGTTGAAAATATAAACTCCTATATGAAGAACCCAGAGTGGGGGAAGCAAAGGAAAGTCAAATGTATGCATATTATAAACTTCAAAGTTGATTGAGTTTGGGTCAACTACAATCCACCTAGCAACTAGGCATTTTATATCAGGGCTTTATTTCTGTGAGGTTCAAGGGCACAAAAAGGGCATTATAAATATTAATAAAAACTTCAAAAGCTAAAGCACATTTTTATGGAGTTGGGAGCATAAACTGAAAGAATTAATTTGGGAAGGAGAGGGTATTTTTCTATGGTGGTTTTGTTTCGCTTTTGCAGAGTTCCAGTTCTGTCACAAAGGGGCAAACTGTGACGCTTGTTGGCTTGAGAACAGGTGATTCTTACTTGTGTGTCAGGCCATCCACACACACTGGTTTCCAGCCTGGAGGATATGCCCAATGCCTGCTTCCTGTCTGGTCCTTGAGTCCACTCCTACCCCAGGAGAAGAGAAATCTCTGACATGGTGCCTGTGTGTTTGTAAAACCTGCCTCCAAGTTTGAAGACAGTCAAGGGTAAAAACATAAAAGCCTCACCAGCCTCTTAAAAGTGAAAGCTAAGTTGAAGGGACAGAAATGACAACACTTCAAGAGGCAGCTGCCAGCAGGTGAAGTCGGGTGGGGGGGGGGGGCATGTAGAGACAGAGAGGCCAGCTCACTCTTCTACCTCTCAGCCACACCACACTCCAGGGATAGGCCTGAGAGCCACAGTATCAAAATGTAATCACCCTAAACCATGTTCTATTTACAGAGTGCCTTTCATCCCAAGGGTTTGCAGGACTTTGTGGGCGTTTATCTTCCCATCACTCTTGGAAAGCAAGTTGGATCAAGAGTTATCTCCCTTTTACAGGCTGAGCAATCCTGTAAACAGATCTTTGCATCCCCTGGTGAGCCAGGTAGGTAAAGGCAAGGAAGCTGGTGTTTTGTTGCTCAGAGAAAGACAGGCCAGAACACTTCAGGGTTGAACTTTACCTTCCCATTCCAAAGGAATCCTTTTGATGATTAGATAGCGAAGAGAGTCAGGGGTACAGTAGGCAAATGGCTAGACACATAAAAGAAAGCACCCAGTGAAATTCATCACAGGACTTGGAGAGGGCTCTCTCCTTCAACTCCAGATGCCCAAAATTCCACCAGAAAGCTCTTTAAATTCTTTAAGTTGCAACGTGTAAATACCTTGCAAAGGTATCAGTGCCCCCTTGCAAAGTGTAAATACCCCTAGAGTCATACTACACATAACCACTTGTACACAATAGCATTTGCACAATTTATTAAGTTTGCATCTAATTAACATTATTACCTGAATCCCGAGTCTCAATGGAGCAAGCCATACACTCAGATACTTGATAGAAGTGAGGGTCCACATATGTTCTAATATCTTGAGTCCTCTCTGAAAAGACTCTACATATTAAATACTTGGTTACTTACCTGGAAAAATAGGGCCAGATCATTTCTGATGAAGCTGAGTAAAGGAAGGATAAGAATCAGTCTTGATTCACCCCCACCAGCCTTCCCCTGTCCCAGGTCCCCAGGCAAGCCAGCTTCCATGTCTCCATTTCACTTTTGCCCTGTGGTACCTTCAGGTGGTATCTTGGTTCATACTTCCCCAAGGCCAAATAGCGAGGCAAGGGTTGAGAGTAAGTTTGGGTAGTGATCTCAGGGAACACAAAGGACAATGGACAACAGTGGTCAAGCTGGTTCTGATGAGAGAGAAGTGACCACACCGTGAGCAGCTGCTTTCAGTCCCTTTGAGGGCTCTGAGGGACTAGAAGGCAACCTGAGATTGTCTCACCAAATGGAGATGGTGTGTATGTGGGGGTGGGGGGCGGGACATGTGCCGAGTACATGTACTAGGGGAGTATTCCATGGGCTCCACGAGTCATAGGTGAAGGGTTCACTCTAGGCTGAGAACTCTCCAGAACATTTTGCTTAACACATGTGAGTATTTTTCCATAAAGCCAAGATACACCCTCAAGCAGAAAGATCCTACTGTCTTGCCAACTAACATGTAGGAGATAGCCTAAGTCAAGCAAGGATATAGAGATGGCATTAACAGTACCTATGACATACATAACTGCTTTGCAGCTGTTGAGTTCCTAGAGTCAGAGAAAAATGCGAATAAAATACTTAACTTAGCTTTCAGTGCCTAATGAAGAGCCAAGAAATGGTTGTTTTGTGATTGTTACTATTGCAATGTTCCTAAATATCTAAGTAGAACAGGGTTTACGGTTGTGGTGGACATGGAGGCAGGGTATATCTCCAGAAGCCCTGGACAAGCTTGAGAAGTTAAAAATGAAAATAAAATGAGTGTGAAGTATATAATTAGAAGACTTCATTTCCTTCAGGATTCTGCCTGTGATTGGTTCTATGGGGCACTGGTGGAACAGCATGGCCAGATCTCTAAAGAGCGTCACAGAAGGGCTAGTTGGTTCAGTTGTAGAGTATTTGCCTAGGGTGAGCGACCCCCCCCCAATGTTCAATTCTCAGCACCGCATAGAAACAGGAGTGGTAGTTTGCACCAGTCGCCCCGGCACCTCAGGGATAGGAAGGTGTGAAGTTCACAGGCTATCCTTGGCTAGATGGCTGGTTCAAGGACAGCCTAAGATATATGAGACCTCTTCTCTCTCTAAAAAAGGAGAGGGAAGGGAGGGAAGGGAAGAGGAGAAAGAGTTTTTGAAAAAGGAGGAAGAGGCAGGGGAGAAAGAAAAGGAGAAGGAGAGAAGTAGGGAAGGAGCAGACAACAACCAGAGGGTCTGGAGAGGAGGTCCATGGGTTGAAACCACACACAATCCTTCAGAGAACTAAAGTCACCAGGCCCCACATTGGGAGGCTCACACCTGTAAGTACAGCTTCATGGGATCCAATGAACTCTTCTGGACCTCTGAACTCCATAAGCACACACACACACACCTATGTACATACCCACACATGTGATTAAAAATAAAACATCCTACTGTGATGGGATCTACCAGAAATGTGAGTTTAAGAATAGGACATCCTGGGCTACACAAGACCCTCCCCTGCCACTCCCCTCCAAAAAGGCCACTGAGAAGAAACGGGGTGGGGGAGGCTACGTGTCGTGACAGTGAGCCCCCTATCAATGGAAAATGCCAACCTCTCTGGAGAGCTAGCTGACTGAAAGGGGAAGCTGCAGTAAATATTTCTGCCTAACTTGGATCAGAGCTCAGCTTCTATGAAGTTTAGTTCCAACTTTAGGCTGAACTCGGCCAGCATGAATCCCCACAAATTAACTCCCAGGGCTAACATGGCTGTTAGAGGAGAGAATGAACACTTCTGCCAAGCAGCTGGGCCTGTCAGTCCAGTGGCTGCAGCAGGGCTCTCTGAGGCTGAGGGAGAGTGTAAGAGTGAGGTGCAGCCCTGGCAGCAGGCGCAAAGGCTCACACTGGCCGACAGAGCACAATTCCCTATGTAGAGATCCAGGCTTCTACTACCCTGGTATACGGAACACAGCTTACAAAAGAAAACTATTTTGTTTGACAGGTGGGACATTATTTCGATTATGTTTTTTCTTGTTTACTCAAACATAGAGATGCTTTTATTTTCCACAAATTGTTGTTGCTATTTGAATCTATATTGCTTCAAAAACAAACATCTTCCTTTCCGTATCAGGGTTCTATTTGTCTGAGAAGTGGTGTTCTGTAGCAGACTGGTGAGAAACATGCAGAATACTGAAAAGTAAGACCACTTCCAGAATGAACTGTATGGGAATTTTATCTCCTGACCTCCAGTGCCTATGATTAGTTCCTATAGTAAAAATGCACATTTACAAGTCAGAGCAGGGCTGGGAAAAGACCCAGTCAGTGAGATGCCTGCCTTATAAGCATGAGGCCTTAATTCCATCTGCAGAGCCCATGTTAAGAAGGCTCGTATGCCAGTACACACTTGTAATCCCAGGAGGCAGACACTGCTGGATCTCTGGACTCACAAGCAGAGCAGAATGGTGGGTTCCCAGCCAAGGAGGAGACCCTATTTCAAAAATGTAATGGACAACATTCCTGAGAAATCATGCCAGAGGTTTCTACACACACACACACACACACACACACACACACACACACACACACACACATACACACATGCACACATACACACGCATACACAGTGAGTCATGAAGGGTGGTCTTACAGGACAAGTTTGGGTGTTCTAGCACCTTGCCAGGCCCCTTGTCAACTTCACAAGACTGTTCTCTGAGTTGTCTGTCTCTGGCTGCCTACCCTGAGCTCCATCTTGTCTTACATGTCACCCCTGCTTGCAGCCCTGTTCAATAGAAAGCTCCTCTCTCCCTCCCAGGTTATAAGATACTAACAACTGGACTAGAGCTTAGGTTAACTGAGTACAGTATAGAAATTACTGAATTCACTGGCCATGGCCTTGCACCAGCCCACCACCCAAGTACCAACTCCTACAAAAAGCCTACCAGCTATTTCTGTCACCTCGTGGCCAGTTGTCTCTAGGATTTCTTCTTAGCCAATTTTGTTTCTACCTCCTGAATCCATAAAGCAGATGCTAACTTATGAAAGTAAGTCAGTGGGATTGGGGAGATAGCTCAATTTTAAAAAGTGCTTACTTTGCAAACACAAGAACCTCAATTTGATCCCTGGAACCCATGTAAAAGCTTAGGCATGGTGGCATGCACTTCTAATCTCAGGCCTGGCAAGATGGAGACAGAAGGCCAAGGGGCTCACTGGTCAGCCAAGATAGCTTCCTTAATAAGCTCCAGACCAGTTAGAGACCTTACCTCAAAATAAAAAGGGAGCTATCACCTGAGGAACAATACCTGAGAATTTCATCTCCCCTCATGAATGTGTAAGCACCACACACAAACACGTATATTTTAAAAAGCATTATCAAGAAATATTATTTTGTAACTGGTTTGGTTGTCTCCCTTTTGCTTCTGTGTCTCAGTGAACATGACTATCACCCTCCTCCGAGCAAGGGGTGGTTGGATGTGCTAACACAGGTTACCTTGTGCCATCCTCAGAGACTCTGAGGGAGATGACCATCTGCGTCTTGACAAGGGGGTGTCTGGAGCTTAGCGAGTTTAGATTGAACTTGGCCAAACTGTTGCTGAGCCAGAGAGGGCAGGGTGGAAATATTAACCTCAGACTCTGCCTGACTGACCTGTGTGCTAAACCACAGAGTATTTCTGCTTTGAAACTTCGTTCTAATGGAAGCTGTTTTGGTGACATCCTTTATGTGTGTCCCACCAGCCACTATGAAGCTCTTTCTTGGTGCCCTCTCTTTATGGATTTGAATAATAGCAATCAGGCTGGTGACTGTTCAGGCAAAACTCTAACTTCTCTGCAAAAACAGAAACAAACAAAAACCTTAAGGAATGTCATCTACTTGGCTTCCTTCCTTTCCCTTTCTCCCTGTCCCTTCAGGGTGCACGCTTCTTCCCAACACTGTGGCCAACCTTTCTTCTTGCTTTCCTCCATAGATGCAGGAATGTTCTTTTCTCCCAAGGAAACATTCCCCTGGTGGGATTTACACACATATATCAATGGAGGAATAAAAGTCCCACGGTTGAAATCCAGTTATAACCTCCTCATCTGCAGATGTACAACTCAGCAGTAAGAATTTTCTCTTCGCAGAAAACTGGGGCATAATCAAGGCTTTGAATGAAGGGCAGAAAAGGGAAATCAGAGAAAATCAATTCCACATTTTTTAGGTGTGGAATGCAGATAAAGGAGACATTCTCACTACATTTTTGTGGGCAGAGAAAGATGTTTGGTTGTTTTTTTTATCCCTCCTTTTTGGGCCAAGACTCTTCCTCAGTCCATGGTGTGACCTTATGTTGTCATTCTATGCATTGACCTGGATGCTCCCCCAAGTGACTATAAGAACAGACTGTCACATTGGGAGAGCGCTATGGTACATGGAAGAATGAGATTGCCAGCACAGGGCCTTGCTCATCAGTAGCCTGAGTTCAGCAAGTTCTCTGATCAGCTTCCCAGTGTGCTCCTTCCTCTGTAAATTGTAGCCAATAAATCACCCTGCGAGATTATTCTGAGGCTTAAATAAGAATACAGAGAACTCACAATGTCTCATAGAAAGTCTCAGCAAAGCAGAGCAGCTGGCATAGACAACCATCTTTCTTTGTATCATTTAAAGTCCTGCTTTGCACAACAGCTGTAATTATTTTGCATTCCGGTGGTGACAAACTTCAGTAGAGATGACAATTCACACCAGCGAAGTGAGACCATGATCTAGGACACAGTAAATGACCTCCAAGTCCCAACTGCCCAGCACAGAATGCTCATGGTGGTCCTCTATCTCAAACCCAAGGCAGGTGTTCCTGGACAGACACTACTAAGGTTGTAACGTGCTCCCCAGGGTAACACTGTACAGAGACCGCCCTTTAAGAAGTATTCAGGTCACAAGGGTGGAACCATAGGGGGCCTGCTTGGAAGCCAAGAAAAGCCCTCATCAGATAGTAAACCTCACAACACCCTGATCTTAGGAATGTGAAAAGAATTTCTGTGTTTATAAACTACCCAGCCCATGGCATTGTGCTAGCAGACCAAACAGTCTGCAACAGACACCCAGGGGCTCTTTTCTAAGTTGTGACTTGGGCATTTAGGCTTCTGCCACCAAGAGCATCTTCCATCTTCTTCATGTCCTGGAGTCATTGGCTTTCAGACATCCAGATGAGGAGAATGGAATTCCACACAGAATATTTCAAGGCCACATTCAGGTATCCGATACTCAGTGACTTGACCCCAAGAAGACAGAAGGGGCTGTGAAATGCAGTGTGGTGTGCCCTTGACAGGAGACCCATGGACTGACAGCAACACTGCAAAGAATGGGCAGGGCAGCCATTATACTGGTCTCTTTGAAACAGGACCCATTTAGGTGAGGGAGTGTGCATGGGCCAAAGAAGAGATGAGTTTGGTCAGTGTTTTATTAAAGACATTTAAATAGAAAACAACCCTGTTGTGACATGAGGCAAAATTATGCAGAGGAAAAAAGTTTAATTTTGATGTTTCCCTCACTCTTCTCTGCTCTCCCTTTTTAATCAGTGTCTTTGGCTGTCTTCTAGCCTCCCAGACCCCCAGCATAGGGCCCCCAAGCAATCCAGTCCCTCACAGAACTGCTTCATATTTCAGACAATGATGTCCATTAAAAGATGCCTTATTTCCTCAGAGCCATATTGTCTGATAGATGACAGCTAATTAATCTGATAAAGTAATTCATGCAGCTCAAATAATAGTTATTGTGGGAATTGTTACTAGGCCCATGTAACCTGTATTTTTAATAGGTTGCTTCTAGAGACGATGCCTTAACCTAAATAAATTGCTCCAATGGTAAGGTTTGCTCAAATGGCGAGAACTGCGGCCCTCTCAACAAGCTTGACAAGGACTGAAATGTCGCAGGATCAGCTCTGATAGGAACAATGAGAACCCTCTCTTTGCTCCGTTTACTGAACATCTATGTTAATTGAGGCAAAGGTTTCTGTATGTCTGAAACATTTTGATGTGACGTTGGAGTGCATAGCTAGAACAGGTTCTTAGAAAAGCATCACCTATTGAGGGGAAAAATGCTCTGTTGCAGCACAAGTTTCCTGGTATCAATTGATTTCCTTCCTAAATATGGAAATCTCATTCACGTGAAGAGCAATAAAACAAAATGACTGCATAGGGGTCATTGTAACGCTGCTAATTTGTGTTCATGAATTAAAATCCCTCATTGGCTACTGATCCAGAGAGTCACATTTGGCCTGCTTCTTCCTGAAGAAAGGATGCTGCGGTGTGGGGTTTAGTTTGGAGTTTTATTTTGGGACATCTGCAGGTGCAAGGGGCTTTTGAAGAGGATGGCACAGGAGCATCCCCAGCCCATGGGCATGAGTTGTTTACCTGATGGTAGATTCATAAAGAAACAGATTCTGAGCCCTACATCCAGAAGACAAGGGACAGAGCTGTCCTTGATGCTGTCATGAGATGGAACAGGCCTGTGTGGACTCTTCTTTGAGACAATGATTACCAGGGAAGGTGGCTTCCTTTAAGTAATCAGAAACAGGCTAGGGAATAGTTCAGTCAATAAGAGGCTTGCAAGCCTAAGAACCCAAGTTCAGATCTCCCAGCACCCATGTGAAACCCTCAGGGTACATACGTAATCCCAGCACTGGGGAAACAGAGACAGGAAGAACAGTCCCTGGGGATTGGTTACTGGCCAGCCAGTCTTGAGAAATCAGCAAGCCCCAGGCTCAGGGAGAGACACTGCTTCAAAAAGTGCAAAGCAATCAAGCTTCGTGGCATTGGCCTCTGACCCCCACACACATACAAACATGCAAATAGACACCACACACACACACACACACACACACACACACATACACACACATTGCAAATAGACACACCACACATACACATATATACACTTGCAAATAGATACACAACACACACATATATACACATATGCAAATAGGCACACAACACACACACACACACACAATCAGAAACAAAAAAGCAGAGGAGAAAGCCTGGCCGCTGCACTGGGCTGTAGGACTTAGAGCTTCTCCCCCATGAAGGAGTATAAGGCCAAAGCCCCGGGCTGCCCCTGAGGCCAACTCTCAAACACAGCCCCTTCTCCTTCCTTAATACTTTCCAAACCCTATGGGACTATTAGATTTTTGTGATTTAAAGTTAGTCTCTCCATTTCAGATGTGGAAAAGCCAGTTGCAAAGATCTATACAACTCCCCCAGTGGTACTCATCTGAGACCTACGCCTCTCTCTCTCTCCAAGGCTCCTCCTCTTCAGAGTCCTTCTTTGATATGTTTTCAACAGCCAAGAAAGAGAACATCCGCTCCTGTGGCAGTGTTAATGAGGGGGGCACAGAAAGGGTAAATAAGTGTGTCCTGACACATATCGCCCCTGTGACTTTGCAAAATCCTGGTAGTCCTTGTACGTTGGTACCCACCTCTCAGAATTCGGATAGCATGGTGAAGGCCATACAAGGCAACCACAAAGCACCAGTAGGCAGACTGGTTATAATTGCTGCCAATGACATGATTTTTGTGATATTAATGTATCTCATTTCTGGATACAGTTCCCTAGGCAAGGGGCAACAAAGTAAGAAAGAGTGTAAGCACCTGTCCATACTCTGAAAGATCTACTTGGAAAGGGAGATGACATGGGATCATAGAAAATTAATTTATTTTCAGGGCTAGGGAGATGGCTCAGCAGGTAAAATGCTTGCCATGTAAGCATGAGGGCCTGAGTTCAAATCTCCAGAAAACCATTTGCCATATCACATATCTGTACCCTCCGGGCTTCAGCAGCAAGTTAGGAGGTAGAAAAAGAAGACTCCATAGAAGCTCATGGGCCAGCTAGCCTGGTGTACAAAGCAAAGGGCAGCCAAGAAAAAACTCCATCCTAAACAAGCCCCTGACCTCCACACATACATGGTAGTACATACATGACATGCCTGCATTTACACACATCAGAAACACCCACACAAGAATATATTTGTAGTGTATGGAAATGTAAAATATGTAATGTTACATTCATACAATTAGAAATATTCAGAAGTGGGAATAAACAGGATATAGCACAGTAATTGAGCTGGTTCTGGGATTTGGGGACAGTATGGCAAGCACTGTACCAATGCGAGGACAGTCTGAGCAGCAAACATGCAGCTTGCACATGTAACAAGAAAGTGAAACTCAAATGATCCACGAGATGGTGGATTGCAGACTTAGTTAACAACCACTGGATTGCACTTTTCGAGTTGCTTTTTGATGCTTTCCAGGTTATGTTGGCAAAGGTCTAGCCTACTTCCCTGTAAATTCACTCCTGCCACATAAGACCAGTTGCTATCACAAAGAAACTGAGAGACAAGCCAAATGACATAGCTTGCTCCTCAAAGAACCCACGCCATCTGAGTCAGACTAAGGTGAGAGAGAAACAGGTTAGACCCTCTGAGACCCTTTGCTTCTTAGGGCCAATGACCTATTGCCATCAGTCAGCAGCAATTTCCAAGAGGAAAGCTGTTCTTGAGTGTGCCCAGCTGTGCTTATGGGAACAGAGGGCATCTTCACTGGTGCACATATACACATCACTGGGCCTTCTCACAAATTGTGGGTGCTTGCTTAGGGAGGGTTGGGTAAAACAGGCTCTATATTCACAGCTTCTACTGCAAGCCGCTACCACTCCTCAGGCCACCCTGAGATGTACAACTAGATGACTGCCCTGTGACGTGGGTGCAGTAGCCATGAGGATAGATAGAAAGCCTAATTATCACATGACCCCTGCAGACCCTTGGCAGAAATCCTGCTCAGATGTACCATTGCATGGGCACCATCCTCAGTTTCCCAAAAGAGAAGGGTTGTGTCCCTCCAAAATCTGATGGCAGTAATGTCATGACTAGGACACTTTTTGCCCAGAGCACGAAGGCCCCCAAGTCATAGGAGCCACCAGGAAATTTGTAGGATGGGGAAGTGCATGGATCTTCCCTTCCCTCAGATATCTAGAAAGCAGCAGTGCCTCTCTCTCCATGGAAACTGCTGAAGAAGTGAGTCCTTCAGGGCCCAGGGAGTGCAGGCAAGAGAAACAGCAGGCACTCAGAACTCCTGGGTGGTTTTAAGTGATGATTTGAGTGTTGCCACAGGAAACAGGCGACTCCATGCTGTTTGCAAGTGCAGATAGAGGCCGAGCTTGTGGCCTGTGTGTCACAGGAAGAAAGTTCTGGAGGTGAAACACTACCATAGCTTTCAAGGCTCTAAAGGAGGCATCTGTCTTTCCCCTGTGACACCATGGCATACTGTGATCCGCCAGCTGCCTGCTGCCCACTGTTGGTGTGGGTCACAGTCACAGAAGGGCCTGGAGGTAGGTCTGTTTTGTCCTGGACCCCCCTCCTATGCCCGTAACTCTGAAACTACATGACATCTTAACCTTTTAAGAATTTCTTCAAGACAGCATTTAAAAACACCCAAATCTTTCTTGACCTTTACATTTTAACGGAGGATTTTTTTTTTCTTAAATTGATGTTACAATAATTTTTTTTTAAGCTGTGGCATTTTTAAAGCTACTTCAAGAGGAACTTCACTTTCTCTGGCTCACCCTACTTTAGACCAATCATTAATCACAAAGGGAAGGCACCAAGCAAGATTCAAACCTGTCTTCATTATGTTTTCGTGTTTGTGACATTTTCTTTCTATCAGCCAGTGGGCTGTTCCTCCCTTTTTCTTTTATTATCTATAGGTTGTAGAATTTGTTTTCCAGGTCCTGGCTCTCTTGGTCACCACCACCCCCTCCCCTGTCATGGCGCAGGCATCTGAGAACTCCTTCCGACTCATTTGCAGAGAGCACCCGATGATGGGATCTCCCTTAGCTTGACAAAACGAAAATTCAAAGCAAGTAGAGCTTACATGTAGGGCTTACATGAGTTGTCACATGACAATCTTTTGGGTTCTCAATCCTCACAAAGGCAAGTCTGAAAATATGAGATGAGCTGATGGAAGCAGAGGCAGACACCCACAGATATACACTGAACTGAACTCTGGAACATAGTTGCAGAGAGGGAGGAATGAAGATCAAAGGGTTCACCAGGCTAGTGAAACCCACAGAAACAGCTGGCCTGAACAAGGGGGAGCACAAGGACCCCAGACTGCTATCTGGGAGGCCAATATAGGACTGATCCAGACCCCTGAACATGGGTGTCAATGAGGAGGCCTCTGCATTCTAGGGGGACCCTGGTAGTGGATTAGTATTTTTCCCTGGTGTAAGAAGGGACTTTGAGAGCCCATCCCACATAAAGGGATGCACTCTTGCCCTAGATACATGGGGGAGGGTCTAGGCCCGACCCAGATGATGTGGTGGACTTTGGGGAGCCCTTGTAGAGGGCCCTACCCTGCCTGGGGAGTGGAGGATGGATGGGGTTGGGGGTAGGTCAGGGGTAGGGGAGGGGTAGGAGGGAGGGGACGGAGAGGGAGAAGGGATTGACATGTGAAACAAGCTTATTCCTAATTTGAACTAATAAAAAAAATTACAAAAAAAAAAAAAAGAAAATATGAGATAAGAAAGCTCATCTCTCATGGGACTTAGGTCAAAGGTCACAAAAATAGATAAGTAAGCATGTAGAGACTATTGGGGTCCCAATTGTGGCCAGATGTCATCAGAATGAATCAGCAGTTCCAAACCTGGCATTCCTGGCCATGAATTTGGATGGGAGGAAAAAAAATATCATACCATCTTGATTTGTACCAACTGCTAACTAAACTTAGTCATTTTTTCTATTATGGGCACAGGCAAGAAAATACTGTGGTATTAAGAATGCCTTCACTGTGTCACCAACTAATATCATAAATCTTTTCACAGTACTTTACATTAGCTGCATAGGTCTTGAAAACCTGCTTATATTCACCACTGCTTGAAAATGTGGCAGTTATTTGTCTGGCTGCTAGATCTTATCATTCAGGGCATAAATAAAGAAACACATATTACTATATCACACAGTTTTAATACTTTGATAATATTGCAGTGCTGTTTCTTTGCTTTGTAATCATATGGGTTTTGTGTTAGGCATTTTAAAGCATAACTGTGAAGGTTCCACAGGCTTCGCCAGAAACTGCAAGAGTTTGTGACACACACAGAAAATGAGGAAGAATCCTCCTCTGCCCCCCCCAACCCCCGCATTCCAATTCACCTTGTCATTAAAGTGTGCACCATATGGAAAGCTTATGGGATTTTTCAGTTGGCCTGCTTAAGTTCATGGGCTTTCCAAACACTTTCTTTACCACTCATCAGAGAGCTATTTGCTCCTTTTCAGCATTCAGTCACTCAACATATCCATGACTTCTGTTGGGCCACAAGTCTTATAAAAAGTTATCAAATGAGTGAGTTGTGGTAGTTCCTTTCATGATCTTGAACTTTAAGAAATCAAATAGTTCCTACAAAGTCTTTACCAACTTATGAGCCTGGTGTCTTAGGAGTCTCATCATTCCAGTATCCACACTGACATATCAAAACTCAATCTGTCCAGCAATTTGCCAGGTAATGTCAAAGGAGATAAATTATTTCTTTTTCATGGGTACATTCACCAATTTATTAAAAGCTAATTTGATATGTAAGACAAATAAATGGTTCTAGATGACTCCCAAATTCCTGAGTCCTACAATAGACTTTTGGCCAGGAAACAGACTACAGGCTGATATGATTGCTTAGAAGGTAGAGACACTGAGAACATGAGTTTGAGCCCAGGCCCCACACAGTGGAAGGCAAGAGAAGACAGCTACAAATTTTCCTTTGACCTACACACACACATCATGCATGTTCATGACCTCCTCCTGCCCCCTACACACACACACACATACACACACAAACACACAATTAATAAATGAAAAAAATTAAGGACAAGACTGTCCATGAGGAGAAAGGCAGGGCAGGCTTAAAGTAGAGAAGAACTACTGAATTTTCTTCTTAGTGACTTTTAGATCCATGGTTGAGTACATGGATCTAAGACTTCAAAAATGCAGGCTGATATACAAATGCCAAAATTGCTGCAAGCAAAGGTTCAGCAATGCATACTGCCAGGAAGACAGAGGTATTCACACACAGGCAACACACACACACACACACACACACACACACACACACACACACACACACACACACAGGTGAGCACTCATACACGGTCTTAGGCAAAGTGTGAAAGGGTACCAAAAATCCTAAGTAGATAACAATCTAAGCAATAGTTGAGAGGCTACCTTAAATGCCCTTCTCCAATATTGAGATTGATGACTACCTTATATGTCATCCTAGAGCCTTCATCCAGTAGCTGATGGAAGCAGAGGCAGACACCCGCAGTTAAAACACGGAACTGAACTCTGGAATCCAGTTGCAGAGAGGGAGGAATGATGAACAAAGGGTCAAGACCAGGCTGGAGAAACCCACAAAAGCAGCTGACCTGAACAAGGGGGAGCTCATGGACCCCAGTCTGATAGCTGGGAAACCAGCAGAGGACTGTTCCAGACCCCCTGAACAACAATGTCAGTTTGGAGGTCTGGGCAAACTATGAGGCCTCTGGTAGTGGATTAGTATTTATCCTTAGTACACAAATGAACTTTGGGAGCACACTCCATATAGAGGGATGCTCTCTCACCCTAGACTCACTGGAGAGAGTCTAGGCCCTGCTCCAAATGATATGACAGACCTTGTAGATCCCCCATGGCAGGCCTCACCCTCTCTGGGGAGCAGATAGAAGTTGGGATGGGGGGGGGGCAGGAGGGGAGGGGAGGGAGAGGGAACTGGGATTAACATGTAAAAGAAGCTTGTTTCTAATTTAAAATTGGTCTAATTACCATTATAAAAATAAAATACATAAAAACATCCTAAGTGAAGCAGAATATTTGAGTGGTATTTCAGAGCATATACCCTTTAGAGGGCCAGGCATGCAAATGAAAGGACAGACGGAATTAAATAAGCAAGCATTCTTTGAAAAGATGCTTTTCAGACTTGGGGTTTCTGAGAGAAGAAAGGGGCCCTTCCAGAATTAGATGGCATAGAAGAAAGAATGACAATTTTGGAAAAGTCAAAATTCTTTAACTAGGGCCAGTGAGGTGGCTCAACCAGTAAAAGCACTTACCACCAAGCCTCAAGACCCAAGTTCAATCCTCCGAATTCACACTGGGAAAGGAGAGAACTGTTAATAGCTGCCCTCTGCTCTCTGCATGCTTTTTGTGATACCACACACACACACACACACACACACACACACACACACACACACACTTGAACAATACTATAAGTAAGTAAGTAAGTAAAGAAATATTAAAAAGTTTACTAAAATTGCGAGGCGTTGGTGGCGCACACCTTTAATCCCAGCACTTGGGAGGCAGAGGCAGGCGGATCTCTGTGAGTTGGAGGCCAGCCTGGTCTCCAGAGCGAGTGCCAGGATAGGCTCCAAAGCCACACAGAGAAACCCTGTCTTGAAAAACAAACAAACAAAAAAAGTTTACTAAAATTAAGCTTTCACTATTATCATCACAAAAGCAGACAAAAATGTGTTAAATTACCTATATTTACTAGACTTTTTTAAAAAAAAGTAGCATTTAACAAGGGCTATGTAAGCATGCCATTATGACAAAACAAAGCAACATAACTATATTTTTAAAGTATACAGTGTATCTTCCTACAAATGAACTGAGGAAAATCTAGCCATGCCCCTGAAGATCATGCATCCCAATGGACTTTAGGCTCACCCTCCACACTGAATTCAATTTATTCTAACAAATACCCAAGGATATGAGAAATGACCTCAAATTAGAAATTCAAACTCTAAGAGTGGAAATGAACAAAATAATGGAGAAATAAAATAAAGCTGGCTTAACTTAGAAGAGTGGGAAGAAAAGACAATATTATCTTAGAAATAAAGAAGAAAGTACAGGGTGCTCAAAGGCAAATAGACTCGGAAGATGAAAAAGGTTTATGAAAGAGAGAGAAGGGAGACAGGAAAGCAGCCAAGAGCAGAAGACAGGACACAAGCAAAGTACAGTGGGGAGTAGACACAAGTGGTGCAGATAGGGCAGGTAGAGAGGGACAATGCTTGTGTCACTTCATTCCCCAGAGAAGAAAAAGGGAAAATTACAACCACTCTTAAAAACTGTAATAAAAGAGAAACTTCCAAGGGACAAAATGGCCCAAACTTACACACTGAAAAAGCACAGTAGTTACCTGAGAAAATTAACTAAGAATAATGAAAACTAAGACACGATTTAGTAAGAGTATGAAATTTAAAACATGAAGATGGAATCCTTAAAGTTTTCCAGGCCAGAAAGAAGGGAGAGCAAGAGAGCAAAAGAGAGAAACAACTTACCATCAGTAAACAAATTCAACTGATATCAGAGTTGAATTTGTTTGAAAAGCCAATATACAAATAAGCCAATAATGGAATAAAATTGTTTAAACAGCTTTAAAATATGAACAAAGGAGTAATATGTAGCACAGCATTTAATATACAAAGGCTTACAGGATTTCTGTGCCCATAAACTCTACTTGATAAAATGATCTTTATCCAATCAAATTATAACAGGAAAACATACCAATGAAAGGGGGACCTGTTAGCAATCATAATATTCATATAAAACCAAAATAAAATGCAGCATTATTACAATGTGAAAATATTACAACTGGAGAATAGGAATGAAGGGAGATGGAAATTCTTATGTCATTGCACAGACCACATGCATATTTAAAGAATGGACACTATGACTTGGGGAACATGATAACAAGGCAGGTAAATCACTGTTTGACTTCATAAAAAAGGGGGTATATAAGAATGTATAAGGATTTAAGAGAGGATGAAATAACACTGGCAGAAAACACACTTTAAAAGTACAAGTCTAAATTATAAATCTCTGTGTAAATAAATTTACAAGATAGACAACTTCCTAAAAAACACATTGAACTAAATGGGCTAGAAATCAAACAATTTCCATACTAAAAATAAAAAAATAAATATCAAGGAATGCACTCACATAAACAACCACCAAGCACAGACGACTTCAAGGAAGAACAAACCCCAAACCCTCAAATATCAGCTGGTCCCAAATTCTCTACATTGTTCCAGAACACTCAAAATGAAGGAAAGAGTGTCACTCTTTTTTAATAAAACATATACAAAGAGAAAATAAGAAGAAAATAGCTACAGTGAAAAAGTCACTCACCATTTATGAGCTCATGGGAGATGAAATCAGATGTTAAGGGGGAAATACCATACTACTTCCTGTAACATGAGTATGGGGACCCTGGAGGGGTCCTGCCGCCCTTCTCTGCCCCAAAGAAATACATGGATGCTATATTAATTATGAAATGTTGGCCAGTGACTATGGTTTCTTATTGGTAGCTCTGACTTAATTACTAGCCCATTACTACTAATCCATGTATTTCCACATGGTCTTGGCTTACTGAGAATACTGGACCTGCAACTCCTTGGCCTGCTACATCTTCACAGAGAAGACAGCAATTTCCTGTGTGTCCCTACTTATATTCTGATTCTGCCCAGCTATGTCACTTCCTGCCTGCCTGTACAGCCTTCCAGACCTCTATGGTTATCCAGTGGCAGTTTCTGCCCAGCTAAGTCACTTCCTGGGATCACATGATGACTCCTCTCTGTGTACACTTCCTAGAATCCTCCTTGTCTCCTAGTCCTACCTATCATCCTGCCTGGCCAATCAGTGTTTTATTCATCAACCAATAAGACAAACATATACACAAAAGTATATTCCCCATCAACTTCCTCCAAAACAAAGAAGGGTTTATTTGACTCAAAATTTCAAATTACAGTCTCTCATTGTGGGGACATCAAGATGGCAGGAACATTAGCAGCTAGCGGTATTACACCCACAGTCAAGAGCAGAGAGCAATGGATGAATACTCGTTTTCTCTACTCTCATGTAGATCAGAATCCCCTTCATAGGGAATGGTGCCACCCACAGTGGACAGGCCCTCTCACCTCAGTTGGCATAATCAAGATAATCTCCCACAGATGTGTTCACAGGCCAACCTGAGCCCTTCCAGGGTGCCTCTAGAGTATATCAGGTTGACAGTTAAAACTCTGTCATCACAGTTGCAATGAAAAACTGTTCAGAAAAAAATTTTTATCACTTGGCAAAATTTAATATACATTAATGGTAGTGCTATTTCTATAAATAGAAAATGATGAATATTTCCTCAATGTGATAATTAGCACTAAAAAAATCACTCTCTTACTTAATGGGAAAATAATAGGAGATTAAAACTCTAAAAACCCTATAAAATGAGTATATGCTGGAACATGAAGTGACAAAGATACTAGTGGAATAGTAGTATGGAATTAGAGCCAGTAGGGAAGGAAATTTAGTTTATCACAAAAGTAGCAAAATCACTGGATTCACGGGAAACTTTTAGATACATAGTTTGGAACTACTATGTAGTCATTTGGGAGAAAAAGATCAAATGGGACCCATAACTCACCTGCAGCACTAGAATAAACTCAGAGCGGAGTAAGTTTCTAAATATAAAAATGAAACCGTATCTATAGGAAAGTGACTAAGTTATTCTTTAACCTCAATAAAGAAAAAGATTTCTAACTATGATTTAAAAGATCATTTTATGACAAAAAGAAATCACCACACACAAAGTCAAGTAATGATTATGAAGTAAGGAAAATATTCATAGAGCATACTAGAGCAAAAGGGATAAGAGTCCTTAAACAAATACGTGCAAATCTCAAAAGTATGGAAACAAAGGATCAATGTCCTGACTTTAAAAATTAGGGAAAAAAAAACAAAAATAAGATAAGTGTATATCTTGCTAAGGCTTATTGGTAAAGCCATGAGAAAAATGTCATCTTCATAGTTTTCCTCTTGAGAATTCAAACTGATCCAATAGCTGTACAGGAATATCAGGACGCACTAAAGATCATGACTATGATCTAGTAATCTCACTTCCTAGGGTCTGTAGCCCCAATAATGCAAAAGCGGATATGCATGAAGTTACTTGTTCCGACCCTGATTGTGATTGCAAAGCATTGGAAACAGGCATCCAAACTTCAGTGAACAAATACACTGAGGAGAAAAGTCTTCAGAACGGAGTACTACGCAACTGAATACAACAATAAAGAAATACCTAGAACTGATGAGAGATGCCTTTTAATAAAAGGTATTAAATAAGAAAAAAATAACAAAAGTCAAAAGAGCATCCAAAGTATAACAGTCTTCGTGTCTGAGATTAGATATATGAAATTACAGAGACATTTTCTCCTTTATATTATAAAAAAGGAAATTCAGAAAAGATCAACAGAGTTTGAACATACTCAAACTAATTCCCTCGGAGTACATATATATTACAGAGGCAAAGACAGCGGCTATCTGGTGAGAAACCCAACAGCCCTCTATTTACCGAAGCAATCAAGTTTAACATAATCAGCAATAGGACACATAAGGAGTGTGCATCCCTGGCTAGGATGCCATCAGAGGAGAGACAGTCTCTTTCTGTGGGATTCATTCATTACCTCATCCCAGTCATGAAAGCACTTTAAACACATGTAAATTCAAGGACATTCTACCAAGTCACTGGTGAGTAGGTATCCTTTGAAAAGTTCCAAGATTGCAAAGGATGAGGAGACTGAGGAGCAGTCAGTGAGAAGCTACCTAGGGAGAACGAACAGCTAAAAGCAATACAGGATTCCTGGGCAGGACTTTGGGATAGAAAGGGGACATTTTGCCTTACCATTGGTGTGTTGTGAATGAAGCTTGTAGCTTAGTTAATAATATTGTATTCAAGTTAATTCCTTACTCCTGGTGGTTGCATTATGATGAAGAAATAGATTAAATATATATAATTTAAATATAAATATAAAGTAGGGTGAGGGACACAAAGCAACTCTGCTGAGCATAACGGCATTTTCAAAAGTCTAAAATTAGTTCAGTAAAATATTGGTTTAAAAGCATTAGCAAATAAATAAATCTCTTACCTTATATTAATGGATTTTTGGAAACTTCCATTTTTTCCACAGCTGTCCAATAAAAGTTTCAAAACATTTCTAAAACCACTTAGCACGGCTCTTACTCTCTGTGATCAGAAGGGCAGCCTCACAGGTTGCCAAATTAGTGAAGAAGATGAGAAAGCAAGATCGAAAGGGCAGCAGAGGAGGTGGAGCAACTGATGGAGAGTTTCCAATGACCTCGTTTGTGCTGTTAAATTTACTCATAACCCAAAATGTGCTACAGTCTATACAAGGGCACTACAACCATCAGGTAAATTCAAGGGCTTAAAAAAAAAATGCATCTAACCACCTCCTGTCCAAAACATTGGCACTTAACCTTTTTCCTGAAGATGCAATCTGCTCTCTACACCCTAGCGGACTTGGAGACCTAGATTGCTACAGGAGCAGAACCATAGCCTTGTCCTGGTTCCATAGGTCTGTGCTGCATTATCAGCTTGAGATCCTAGGGGTATGTGGAGATGTGCCTACTCTCTGCACAGAGGGAGAGCACGCATGATTTACGTCCTTCACAAAACTTTGTCCTTAAAAGCTATTTTAGGGAATGAATTTCAATCCTGTTTCCCCAACAACTATATCAGGAGATGACTTGTTCCTCTATCTTAGGAATAGAGGAAATAAGATAAAGATTTCAAAATGCCGGAGGCACTCACAGAAAGCTGGAATAGGCAAAGATATCACCAGACACACTGTATCTCCAGCTTCTGGCCCCTTGGTGATGGCCCCGTGGGCTGTGCTTCTTGGTGAGCACACAAGTACAAGTGGCCACAGAGAAAGCAGTTGCCATCGCATCCGAAGATGGGGATGTTGGATGCCCTTTCTTCTTTTCAAAGCCATCTTTAAATATTGTCTTTGATTTCTTCTTCAACCTATATTATGGAGCAGGTAAGAGAAAGCATCCCTTTCACTAATCATACCATACCATTCGACACTTTAAACTACATAAAGCCCGCTTATTATGTGACTTTATTTAGCTCCTTTCAAAAGAAGACAGAAAAGTGATGTGATCTCCATTTTCCCAGCTAACTGAGAAATAACAGTTGTCTGGCACAGTGTCACACAACTTCAAACTCACATTCCAGCTGCGCCAGACACACAACAAAACAGAGGGGAAATTGTGAGTTTCTAACTAGGACTCCAAAAATTGTCCACACATGACAAAATGATAGAAGGGACCTGATGGGGTCATTCTACTCAGCTGTGATCCCATTGGGGATGGTCAGAAAAAGCCCTGGATACCGGCCATGCTTGCCTATCTGCAGGGATCTTTCTGGCTAGATCAGGATCCTTTCCAAGGACTGCAGATGGGATGCCCAGTAATTCAGTGATTAAAGTTCAGAAGGAATCATTAAGTTTTTGAGATAGGAGATGTGTAGGCATGGGATGGCTCCTATTATATAAAAAATGTCGCTGAGCCAGCTTCCTGGGCTGTCTCTCACCCTTGTCTATCTTAAAGATCTAGAGCTCATGGGGCCTCACCCAGGAGAACCGGTTTTTATTATTGACACCACTGCTCACCCGTCAGATGCTGCTGTGTCCCATGGTGTCCCAGAGTCACTCCATGGGCTTCCAAAAGACAAAGTGAACCAGGAAAACTGAGCAGGGACAGCAGGCTGCAGGAATGAGCTAGCCAGGCAGAGAAACTTTGTCTCCTGGCTATGCTGAGTAAAGTGCCCAAGGGAACATTTCTGGCCAACCCTCTATTGATCCCATACATCAGTTGAACAAAGTGTACTTATCTGACAGCTGTCACCTTGCTTGTGGTGACATCAGAAACACACTGGGTCTCATTGCCGTCGACCTGCACTCTGGAGGTGCCCAGGTGTGGTAGACACACACAAGCAGATGTAACACACTGTGGACACACACAGGCAGGTGTGACACACTGTGGACACACACAGGCAGGTGTGACACACTGTGGACACACACAGGCAGATGTAACACACTGTGGACGCATACAGGCAGGTGTGACACACTGTGGACACACACAGGCAGATGTAACACACTGTGGAAGAACCCTAAGGCCTTTTCCTCCAGCCTGGCAGGATTTGTGCCTCAGCCCTGTCTGGGCTTATGTAGCTTCATCTGGGGAAACTTTCACCTGTGCAAAGCAGGTGATAAATAGTGCAGTGTGGCATTGCACAGACTCCTGGAGTTGAAGGTCATAAGGAAGAGACCAAACCCCAGGAACCTCAGGGATGTTTCCAGCCACACTTGTAAATCCAAACAATCTCACAGTTGTGAAATGGAAAGTTTGTGGGGGAAAAAACAAATGCTTTGGTTATTACAGCGTTACTACATTCATAAAATATATTTCATTGTGGGGGGAGAGTTTACACAGGGGGTAATGAGATTTTTGCTTTATACATTATTTATCACCGCTTAATCCAGGTACTGTGGGTTATTTTTTTATTCCTTCCTTTTCACAGCTACAAAACACTTCAGTATTTCTAATTTATTTCTGCTTACAATACAGATGTTCTCAATTGTGTTTCTAACTACATTTCAACCGTTATGATCGCATTTATTTGTTTGTGTCAGCACACAAGCAGAGGTTGTATGTGCAAGGCACAATAGCAATGTTCCAAGATGCCTGTAAAAGGGGCTTGCATTGGGCTGGGGGGTGCTAGGTGGGTAGAGTGCCTACATATGTCCAGAGCCCTAGGTTTGATCCTCAGCAGCATAAAACTAGACATGAGACCTGCCTCAAATCCCAGCACAGGTAACTGGAGCCTGGAGGACCAGAAGTTCAAGGTCAACCTCAGCTACATGGCCACAGATTTAGTATGACACTTTCCCGAATAACACGAGACCCTGTCTTTTTTAATCAAGAAATAAAAGCAGACGATGATGTCTTCATCATCATCGGACAGATTCTTCAGGTGATACCCCCCCCCCAGGGGGAAGGCAAGGCACAGTACAGAAAGGTCACATGCCTTTAAAATGGCACTTGGAGATGGCCATTTGGAAGGAACATTTGGACAACATTTGGGTTATGTCCTCACAATGAATTTCCAAGCTGTTGATAACAAACTAAAGAAAATGCAGTCTGCCCTGAACACTAAGAAACAAGCTGGTAAGAGCCTTGAAGGTCATGTGTAAATATTGACATTTTAATTTTACTTAGCATACCAAGCTGGGGCTTCCCATTGCTTATCTTGCTGTAAAAACTCCTCACCTCCCCTCGCACTGCCCTGCAGATCTGATCAGAGCAGCCACAGTACCCTTCCTCTCTTTGCTAACAAGGCTTAGTTTTGTTTGTGCAAAATCTGAGTCAGAGGGGCGTTCCTCTGCTCTCATCTCCAGCACGGACCGATGCACCTGATTAGATAACAGAAATTTGTGGGCTGAGTGTACATGTAGCGACATGAAAGCCAAGATGCAAAACCAGTCAGAAAAAAAAAAAAGAAAGAAAAAAAAAGCCCTCCCACTCAGTCAAGTCAGGTGCTAAAACCCATGTCTTTTGGGGAACCAATACTAGCCTGTTTGGTTGTGTGAATACTCAGTGGCAGCCTGGGGAAAAATTGCAAGCATGTCCACAGATCTGCATCTTCCGCCCAGGACCCCACCTGCAGGGTGCTCTTCTGAAGGTGATTCTGCCCAAGTGGTTAGGACTCCCCAGGGCACTTACCAACTTCACTGGGCATTTGCGCTTAGACCTACAATACTTTCCTGGGCTGAAAGCAAAGAGGCCTTCTTACAGGGAGGGCAGCCTGCAGCTTAGGAACTTGCCAGAGGCTCCCTTCTTCCCAAAGTCAGGTCACTAGGATCATTTTCCTGCCAGATTTGTATACTGCAATGCTGGCCCAGAAGAAATGAGAGGTCAGTGACTTAAACCAGGGAGGACACGGAGGGACACTTCCTGTGTGGTCTTTGCCCTGAAAGGCTTTTTCTATGTACACAGAAGAAAGGACACAGGAGGATGAAATGATCTTTTGATGCTTCGTGACGCAAACTCTCTGACTTAGCACAGAATTCAGGAACTGGGACTAGAGAAATGAACTAACAGGTGAAGGCACATGCTACCCAGCCTGAGAACTTGAGCTGGATCCCCAGCTCCTCTGACCTCCACATGTGCACTGTGGGCATGTACTCAGACACATGAAATAATACATGAATGAATGAAAAATAAATAAATAACATTTTAATTAAGGAACAAAACAAAAATTTAATAAGGAATCATTGTTTTAAAAAAAAGTCCTTCACATTTGAGTTGGGGAAGGGGAAGGAGCAGGTCAGTCATTCATGATCTGGCCTCTGAGCCCAAACCAGTGTCACAATATACCATTCCCAGTGTGGGCTGCAATGCTGTTCTAATGCACGCCCACTTTTCACATCTTACCTAGTTGAGCCGTTGAAACAGCAGACTGTTTCAGATGGATACAGTTTTGTTTTTAAGTACTACTACATGGGCTGAGGCAGTCCCCCTTCAAAGACTCGGAGGCGGGGCGGGGCGTGGTGGGGCGGGGCGGGGCTATGTCTCTAATCCCTGCCCTGCTGGCTACACTCCTTCATTTCCTCCATGAACTTCCCAACTTCCCCTTTCCCCATCACAAAGCAAGTGCCTTCATGTACTGTATTGAGCTTCATTAATTGGTTTTGCATTTTGCACAAACCCAGAGAATTTCCATTTTAAGAGGAAGAAAAAAGCCAAAGGAGTGAATCAGTACAGATGGGATGTCAGACACCATGGCATCGGGTGAAACTGTCATTTGGGCTGTGAGTGCATTCCCAGCACCCCTAGAACACACAGCTGCTCAAGTTCAGGACCCATGGGTAGACTTGGTGGATATCAGGGCAGGTCCTTGTCTCTCTTACCACCATGAAAATCCTCCCCAACCACACAGTACCTCACCACTGTGACACTTTAGCCACTTTAGTGGTATAGTAGTCCTACCCACAACTCAGAACACCGAATATTCAATAGAAACTCAATTAACAGTATCCAGCTATACTGGTTATTCTCAAGACGTACTGCCTTTTCACCTCTCCATAAAGAAAGGAGCAGTGGTACACCACACACACACACACACACACACACACACACACACACACACACACACAACACACACACACATCACACACACACACACACACACATACACACCACACACACACACACACACACACACTACACCACACACATACACATCACACACACACAATACACAGACACACATATCACAGCCCCCCCACACACACCACACACACATACACACCACACACACACACCACACCACACCTCCAAAAGTAAAAAAAAAAAAAAAAAAGAGTTGTTTTTATTTCTAATTACATGTGTATCCCCACATGCAAACATGCACAACTGAGTGCTGCAACTCCAGAGGCCAGAGAGGGTGTTGTGTCCTCTGGGGCTAGAGATACAGGTGTGACTCGTCAGACATAAGAACTGAGGAGAGAATTTGGGTCCTCTGCAAGGGCAGTATGCCCTTCATAACCATGAGGCCGTCTCTCCAGGCCCAGATTTATTGTTTATATAAAGAAATCAGTTCCTCTAAGTAGTCCTGATTTATTTTCACCAGAACACCTTTTCTGCAATGTGGCCTTCTTTAGTCACTCACACTGAGACCTACACAAGTAGGAGGGAAGACGGGGAAGACTGATTTGAAATAATGGTTCCAAATGAATTCAATGCTCTAAGTTTTCAAGGAAGAGAATACTCCCAGTGAGTGGTAGTTCTTTATTAGGTAGAAATAATGCCTAATTCTCAGCATATAGAACATTAAATATAACGGGGGTATTCTCATCTGTCACATGGAGTAATGTGATGGCCAATGAGAGTAACAGTTGTCAGCCTTGACAGCTCAGTTCAGACTAATGCTCTGAAATCCAGAAAAGGAACCATAATATTGGTCAAAGGAAGCCACTGCTGGTGGAAGATAAGCAGTTCCAAGGTAGCCGGGACATCACCCTGGCTTCCTAACCAAAGGTGCAGCATGACCGGCCACCTCAAGCCCTTGCCCTCAAGCCTTCCCTGCCATGATGGACTTGACTCTCAATCGGAGAGCCAAAAGAAACCCTCCCTTCTCAGTTGCTTTCATCAGCGATTTTGTCATAATGAGAGATATAAGTAACTATTATACCTTTAAAACTAGCTTGAAAGTTGTGGTAGATAGTCTTCAGGCTAGAAGCCCACATCTTCTGAATTTGATATATAGGGACCCAAAAGGACAGATACTTTAAATGACAAAGACAACTTCAATAAAAAGAGTTACACAATTTGGCTAAAGGGAGTAACGGTGTCTTTCCTCCCTGTCTTCTCTCACTCAGCTCCTCCTGTCCTCTCTGTGGTGTTTATAGGCTGTTCTTACTATGCCTTTCTGTAAACAGTGCCTATTCTATGCCCCTTTTCACCTCCTTCCCTGGATAACCAGCTAGATGACTACACATATCCTTCACCTCGTCACTCTCTCTCTCTCTCTCTCTCTCTCTCTCTCTCTCTCACACACACACACACACACACACACACACACACACACACACACACACACACGCACTCACAAAAAACGGCCACTGTATTAGTTACTAGGGCCTCCACACAAAGTGTCACAGACTGAGAGGCTTGACAATAGAAAGCCCTGTTCTCACAGTTTGAATGGCCACCTGTCTATTCACGATGCTGACAGAGTTAGCACCCTCTAATGCCTCGTTGTCTGTCATGCAGATGGTAGCTTTCACCCAGTATCCTCTGTTCATCTATTCCTTGTAAAGATACCTGTCCTGTAGGATTAAGGCTCACCCTAATGATTTCATTTTGACTTGTTATGTCTTTAAAGAGCATTATGGAAGCACAGGCTGGAAGGACCCCTGTTGCACCTGTAGCACAAGCCCCAGAGGTCCTTGTCCCTTCTTCAAGGTGATGATTTTGTTGTTTTTTTTAGTGCTAAGGACTGAACCTCAGTCTCACACGTGCTGAGCAAGCTCTCTTGAGCTTCCTCCCCAGCCATGTCACTAATTATTCCCAGATGGCTCTGATCTTATTCTGTATCCCAGGCAGGACTTGAACTTGCAATCTTTCTGTCTCAACCTCCTAAGTTGCTTACAGACCTGCATCACCAAGTCCAGCTCCAACTAATGGTAATGACAAACTATGGTCATGGAGATCAAATCAAAATGCTCAGAATAAAGAAGTAGACACTCTTATGGTGTGCCTATCTGTATCTACAAATTTTGTAGAATCTGATATTCTTAAAATATGTTTTTAAGTCTCAGAGTAATACCATCCATATTAATTAGAGTGGTAAGAGCCCATCATGGAGGGAAGGCACAGCAGGAGGCATTGAAGCAGGATTAAGAAGCCTTGGGGTTTCGTCTTAAATACAAGCATGAAGCCAAGAAAGAACTGGAAATGGAGTGGGGCAGTAAACTCTCCAAGCCCACCCCCTAGTAACATACTTCCTCCACCAAGGCTGGAATCCCTAATCATCCCCAACAGCACCACCAGCTGGGGAACAAGGCTTTAAATAGCGGAGCCTATGGGGCTCTTGCTCATTCCAACCACCTCCTTTAAGCAAGACTATGGTAAACAAGGCCTCAAAACGCACATTATTACATCAAATCACAGAGCTGGCAGGTGACAATGGAGCTAAACCAACTCAGAAATTCCTTTCCCAGGAACGTGATTCGTCAACCAGCGGATGGTCGTTGATTTAAATGGAGATTTCTCAGAGGAATGAGAGGTTAGAGCCCAAATAATCCGACATCAACAGATCTGCTCTAAGCCTGATGTGCCCAGAATGTACATGAAAGTAGCCCGGGAAACCATCTGGTTACATCTGTGTTGACAGGGGCTGGAAGACCTAACGCCACATCTGATTCTTCCGTGTTAGGGGGCTGAATGTGAGTCATTGCATTCTGAGTCCCAACTTCTCCATCTCTTCAAGAGGAACAGTATTACCTGGCCTTAGAGCAAGCCACAAAAGCAGACGAGATTATGAAATCTAAGTATGCTATGAATGTAGCCATGCAACTTAATTCATTTATCTGTGATTTGGAGAAGACCATTCTCATATGTAGGGTTCATATTGTTTTCGTTGTTCATCTTCTTGCTCAAGGCAACTGCTAATAGTGTGTGCTGTAATTTCCTAGTCAAATGGAACAAAAAAGGCTTTGAGGGACACTCTTTTTCAATCCTAGTCATGCAGAAAGCTCCAGACTTCTTAGTCACTTTAGGAAAACTAATCTAGGGACGGGATTCATATCTCAAAGAACTATAAGAAGATAAAAGATATAGTATATGAAAAAATTCTATACATGGAAAATGTAAGTGGTCTTAACATTCTTTCAATACAAAGTAGTTCTAGATCTTACAATGTGCTAGCTCCAACCAAGATGGTGTTAAAAATGAAGATTCTATGGGTGGCAGGGGCCACACTTTTAATCACAACACTGGGGAGGCAGAGGCAGAGGCAGAGGCAGATGGATCTCTATGAGTTTGAGGCCAGCCTGGTCTATACAGCGAGTTCCAGGATGAGCTCCAAAGCTACACAGAGAAACCCAGTCTTGAAAAAACAAAACCAAAAAAAAACAAACAAAAAAGGACTCTCCCTCAGAGCTGTGTTGTGCACCACAATGGTGGTGTATAGGACAATGTTTTGAAACATGTCACTGACAGATGACTTCCAGCCCTTAGGAGCATTCCACAACTTGTGCAACACTGTAGACCTTTAGCAGTATTGGCCAAACCAGGGTTCAATGGGTAGTACCCAGGCATGATGGGGAGTTTCTTAGTGTTCCACTCTATGAGGTCCACCTTCCACATTCCAAAACATATCAAAATAAGCATTTAAGCTCAAGAAAACTTACAACTTGTTTGGCAAACCAGCTTTAAGTCAGGGCCCATAAAGTGTCTGACTGTTTCTCTAAACCCTCCCTCAAGGACATTACATGCTCAGAATAAGGGCTACCTGCAGGAACCTTGCCACGTCCTTCTGAGTGCAGTGGGACCTGGCATGTGAGCTTGTCCTGGACCCTAGCACACTCAGCTGTGGTGAAATGAAGAGTGTTCAGAGCCTCATCCACCTCCCCCATCTCACCGCCACTTCAACCACACAGAAAAACATCTGAAAAGCCAAGAACCGAGTTCCGGGAGGCCCCTGCAAAGGTCCTGAAGGCCTAAGTAACAGTCAAAAAATCCCTGAGAGCCTGTGGAATTTTGATTTCTGACACCTTGCTAGATTCCTCTTGCGATGAGCAGCTGGACCAGTTTTGTCAGACCGTTGTCACCTGCTCTGACAGGCTGGGTTTGCCCATTGCAACTCTGTGACATATCCAGTCACCTGGGCACTGCTGGCCACGTGAAGTCCAGTCCTCCCATGGCAGCCAGACCCACCTGAATGGAGGAAATCACTTGGCTCCATGAGGAGAGCGAATGTGTGGGATACTGTATGGCACACTTGTCATGGTTATTTCTGCACTCACTTAGAGTCTAGAGGATATAGAGAGCTCTCTTTCATTCTGAAGGATTCACTACAGAATAGCCAAACAGGTGTCAATAGGTGAGATTCCTTATGTGTCATTAAGGCTTTTCATTTCATCATTGAAGAACTATTGGTTTACATCATGCCATCTGACTTCTTGTCCAAGAACAGTCAACAAAACTAATTTCTTAAAATTCATCCTTAAGAGATGACAGCTGTCAGGCAAGCGGTGGTAGTGGTGGTGGGAGCAGTGGTGGTGGCACACCCCTTTAATCTCAGCACTCAGGAGGCAGAGTTCAAGGCCAGCCTGGTCTACAGAGTGAGTTTCAGAACAACCGAGATATTTATATAGAGAAACCCTGTCTCAAAAAATGAAAAAAAAAAAAAAAAGAAAGAGTTGTCAGTCAAGGAGTTGTGAATTCTAAATCAAAACTGTGTATTCCTACATCCATTAATAATCAAAACAACCTACTATAGACATGTCTACAGACCAACTTAGAAAACACAATTACTCAGTTGACACTCAATTCTCAGGTGATTCTAAGTCATGGCAAGTTGACATTTAAAACTAACCACCATAATAGGTTACATTCAGAAAACAATGGTGACACATTCCTGTAGTCCCAGCATTCAGAAGGTGGAAGCAAGAAAACCAAGAGTCCAAGGCCATCCTTGCCTATAGAATGAGTTTGAGATTAGTCAGGGCTGTATGGGCTCTCATCTCATAACCAATCACACACACACACACAAAAAAAAAAAAAAAAAAAAACAAAAAACAAAAACAAAAAAAAAAACAAAAAACATTTGATTTAGATAGTTTCACTATCTATAAGAAACATACTTATTGATCCAATAAACATTTAAAGAACTCAGTTTTTCCACCAAGCCTTGTACCAAACCCTAGAGGCATGAATATGAAGCGATAGTACATATTCTCATGAACCCCAAGGAACTCACAAATCATGTCAAATAACAGGCACTGTGTTGGCTCATGATAAATACATTTTTGAAAGTTTTTAGAATGAATATATAGACATATGGGCTATTTGTACAAAAAAATGGAAGTAACTGTAGAAAAATCACATATAATGTGATTTTAAGATTTAAGATCTAGCATCAAAGTCTAAAGTGAAATACCAAAGTACCAAATGTGAGAGTACAAGGGCTGATACTGGGCCATTTAGTTGTGCCAGTCAATCTCAAATACCATAAGCAGAACACATTAGATCACATTAATTAAAGTCTAAAGCCTAGACTGAAGGACAGAATACTCTACAATGCACTATCAGGCCGTATCTGGAATGTACTGTTCTATTCTGGATGCTATACAGAATTAACTTCAACAAAAACAGAACAGTAGGTAGGCTAAACACCACCCCATGTGAGAAGTCATTTATTTTCTGTGCTTCTCGTGTTAATCATAAAAAGAGGGCCATGCCGAGTGCTTCATGGGCATTTTCTCACTGAGCCTTTAGAGGCAGACACCTTGTCATTCCCAGTTCACAAAAAGGAAAATACAAGCTGGGTGGCTCAAAGCAACTTGCCCAGAGTTGAGCGAGAAATGAAAATGGCCATGAACCTCAATAGGCTTCCCTGGTTTTAGTACCTCCTTAAGAAAAGGAGATGGTGGGTGCCAGAAAGACAGCCATACAGACATAGGCAGGGGCATGCTGGCTTTGACAGAGAGAATGCCAGAACCAAATAGAAATTTGTGGGAAACTTCTTTATATACATATATATATATATATATATATATATATATATATATATATATATTCTTTTAGGTGTCTTAAACAGATTCCCTCTCAGGCTTTTCCACTCCATTTCCAATCAAATTGGCTATTTCCTTGAAGGAGGGCAATTATATTAATTGCAGCATTCTCTGTTTTCTATGTCAGGACTCAGAGTTCAGATATTTAAGGTGGTATCCTTCTGTGGGCCACATTTCTCTTCTCTCTGCGTTTCTGTCCCCAACAACTACTGCACAGGCCTGGGGAATGCAAGTTTTAGCAGCTTTAGCTTTGACTTTACGGACTGTATCGGCTGGTGCTGGCCTTTAAAGCCAGTGACTATCCCTTCCCTCTGTGCCACCTTGGAGCCAGGATGGGAAATTTACAAGTCACCCTGCGTTTTGAAAAGAAGTGATCCATTTCCGAGTTGCAATCTACTTGAAATAATCTCCCCAATTACATGGAAGTAATTTACTCTATATTTACTTTCTGCCCTGGACTATCAAATATCTCTCCTCCCACCCCCAGGGGCAGCAGCTGGGATTAAAAGTTCCCCTACCTGCCTTGCTGGGACTTTATGATTTAACTCTTTCCTGCCTCTTGCCTCGGTAGCAGTGAGCAAAGTTTTCACCCAAGAATATCTGATTTAGTCAGGGTTTATCTCCATCTGTCCCTTTTAGCTCTAAAATATATTCTTGCTGTATTAATCATACTTGTTTTAGATCCAATCTCTTTCCAAAGCTGCTGATTATTTTAATGCACTAAGACTGGTCTATATAAAACTGAGCCATGGAAGGAAAATATTCCCGTGCTAAGTGAACCATGCACTGCTAAACAAACCCTTGCGTGTGCTGGTTGCTAAATGCCCAGGTAAAACTCAAGTGGGCCTAACCCTAGGAAGCCCTCAGTTGGATGAAGAGGCCCCTGACGCTTTTCCGGGGGTGGCTACCAGAATACAGAGAAAGGGACTTTTTGTCCCTAATTTCCCTTCCTGGTAAAGGTTTCCAAGGCTCAGTGATTCCTCTGCCAGCCTTTTGAATCGGGTATACAACTCTGTGGGGGAGTGCTTGCCTCTCAGACACAAGACCCTGGGCTCACTCCACAGTACAATAAAGAAAAGGAAATAAAGTCACTTCATTCCTCACACCAGAGAATCATGGGTGAGCCCCACGTGAGAGCCATGGGTGAGATCAGTGTCTTCTGCCTGTTTTGATCTTAAATTATATTTTTTATGCTTTTGTGGATTTGCAAGACTTCTGAGCAGAAAGTACAGACAGCTCTTATTTACTGCTTCCCCACAGGGCCCTGACCCCCTCCCTAGACCCCACTCCTGTTTCATCATCATTAACATCTTTCCAAGAGCATATTTTGGCAGAACAGTACAGGTTCACTCTTCTTAAGTTCCCTGACCCTAAGATGACTAGGATAGTGGTCAGACCTCTGCCTGTTCCAAGTAGAATTCCCTCTATTAGTTGCTTGGTTAGGCCATTCTCCTACTAAGAACTCTTGACCATAGCAGTAGCCTGGCCCAGAAGCAACCTCCTTCCTCCCCCAGACAAGCCAGACACGGGAGGGGACAGGGAGCAGGAGGCAGAATGGGCTCTGGCAAGAGTCTGAGGACAGCAAGTTTCAACTGGGTACTTCACAGGGCTCCTTGCTTGTTTTATCTTATTTAATTATGGCAGGCTAATCCTTACATGGGTAAACTATTTATTCAAAAACAAGGCTGTGCAGCCATCCAGCAAACTTGGGGACACATTTATCTGTGAGAGCTGCCCCCTCCAATGGCTCATAGGGGCTGTGCTATGCGAGCAAGGGCCTTTTTCTGGGGCCTGGCCCTTTTCTGTATCAGCTTTTAATTGCTAATGAATTCAACTTTCCAAGGAGATAAGAACAATGTTGTTTTGTTTGCACACAGACTGCATGACTAACAAGAAGGATATAAATAAAACCATTCTGAGCATTATCTTTGGGTGGACACGCACTGACTGTGTTCAAGTGAAGCCTGAGATGGCTCCCCTACAAGATTAGGTTATTATTGTGGAAGCCAAGGTTTGCACACTGTTAAAAGCTCAAGCTAATATGTTCACTTAAGACATTATGCCTAATTATGCTATTTGTCAGTAGGGGAACCTGTTCCCCAAACCTTAAACCATCATCCTGACACACCAGTGTGAATCTGAGCTGTGTAAATGTGCCAAGTAAACACTGTAGGATTCTGAGCTAACTACACTCACACCATGACGTTTATGAAAATGGGCAAGATCAAGGCCTGAACACTCTCTACCCCAGGACAATACTGATTTCTGTGCCCCTGTAGATATCCTGACAAATAAATGTACAGGGGAAAGTTTGTGCCTTTAATTTTGGAAACTTAATGTTTAAAAAAAAAAAATCTAAGTGTGTTCTGTACAACCGTCTCTGGTCACCAAATTGTTTGGGGTGAAGTGGGAGCAGGGAAGTTTATGTGTGGGTTTGCTCCAGATCAGAGCAGGGGTACTGTTCTGGCCAGGAGAAAGGAATGGGGTCCAGAGCTCTGAGTCGCTGTCTGGGTCTGGCTTATAGCTTAGAGGGCTGTGTTCCTGTCCTTGGGTAGGTGTGGTGTGTGGTGATAAGCACACCTAGCACTGTCTGGGCTGTGTGCCGAGTGGGAGAATCCCGTGATAATGGGAAGCTGTTCAGAAGAGCTAGGGTGGTGTGTGTGTGTGTGTGTGTGTGTGTGTGTGTGTGTGTGTGTGTGTGTGTGTAAAGAAAGTCAACTCAATGGAGGATGAAATCTTTGAGAATCACTCACCGTAAGTCAAAACATTTTGAAATCTAATTTAATTTGATTAATTGGAGATTGAAATCATACACCAAGACCTTAGGAAATCTCATGGTAAATTAAATCAAGTAGATCATTTTGTGTCTCAAACTTTCCCTGTGGCTTTCACGAAGAAACTATAAACTCCAGGAGTTTATGAGGTAAAAATTCACATATAGAGACATGTGCTCACACACACACACACACACACACACACACACACACACACACACACACACACACCTGGGCTCTGACTTCCAACAGGTAAGAGCCTGAATCTGTCCCAACAGCCTATCCTTTCTCCATCCCCCTCTCAAATACTTAAAATCCCACCAAGAAATATCGCTGTCACTTAGCATTCAACAACATTCAATGACTGAAGGATGGATGGATTATTGCTGTGCTGGGAGGCACATTCTGAGCCTCATGATTGTCAGGGAAGAGCTCTAATACTGGGCAACACACCCTTAACCCATGATACTCATGGAAAACACGTCACCTTGCCCAAAGATGAGCTCATTTGTCCCCAACCCACTGTCTTTTCTTCTGCAGGCAACACCTTTTCCTGTGGTCCCTCTCTCTCTCTCTCTCTCTCTCTCTCTCTCTCTCTCTCTCTCTCTCTCTCTCTCTCTCTCTCTCACACACACACACACACACACACACACACACTTCCACCAATAGCTTATTGTTGCCTCCTGCCCTCTGACCCTTCATTCCTCGATCCTCTCTGGAACATGCTGCAAACCTTCAGCTTTCCTGGTCTTCCACCATCCTGATCCATTCCTAAATGCTACTTTTTCCGTTTTTTACTTTTGATTTCCTTTTACATTCCAAGACAGTTCTTCCTGCTACCTCACCTCCTGTCCCCCCAGCCCACTCCTGGTCCACTGATAAATATTATTTTTATCCTTTCTACTACTTCAGTGAAGAATTTTCAATGAGACCTAGCAAGATGGATCAGTGGGTTAATGGTACTTGCTGTCAAACCCCACAACCTGAGTTCAGTTCCCAAGAAACCATGGTAGAAAAAAGAGAACTCACTCATGCAAGTTGTTCACTGATTTCCATACATGTTAGGACACACAGAGACACACAAACACAAACACACACACACACACACACACACACACACACACACACACACACACACACACACCAAATACATTTTATTTGAGAATATTTAGCTGTCCTGTTTGCATCAGTATCCTTGCCTCTGTGCCTGTCTAGCTCTCATTGTGTCTAGTCATCTGTATTCAACCTTTGAGCATCTGTCTGTGACCCCAACATTACACAAGTATCTATCCAGCACCTAATAGCTACCATCTGCTTTTCCATTAGGAATAGAGAAATAAATAAGGTCCAGTCTCAAGAAGCCCCCTGAAGGGAAGGAGCATGTATGTTAATTACCTCAGTGCTCAGTGTAGCTAAGATAGTGAGGCAAGAGCACAGATCAATTCTAAACAGGGCTGGGGAGGAATCAGGAGGTCATCTCCTCCTCAGCAAGTCTCATCTTCCCTTCTTCTATTTAAGAGTGAGCCTCAGCACCATCTTTTCATATTCCCATGTCTTTAATGCCCTTTCTAACCCAATCCTTTGCCTGTATTTCAGTAATCATCTCCAGACCTATACATCTACATCTCTTAGAGATCTGAGTATCATGTCTCATAGCACCCAACTTAGGAACTGTTTGACATGGAGGTATTGCTTTGCCTTCTTAAGTGGACCAAAGATTCTGTTTGGAGGGAGGAATCATTGTGTCTCATTACTGCTTTTGTAATCCTCACACTACTGGGAACATAGCAAGCACTCTATTGAAAAAACATCAGCTAGACACGGAGGCCCACAACCATAATCCCAACACTGAGGCAGAAAGTAGGTCAGGAAATCAAGGTACTCAGTTGTTACATGGCAAGCGCAAGGGCAGCCTTGGATGCAAGAGATCCTACCTCAAAAAAAAAAAAAAAAAAAAAAAAAAAAAAAAAAAAAGATTAATACCTAGATTTTCCTGGCCACCTTCCCAGCTCCTTTTACCACATAGTAGGCATTTAATGAAGGAAGACTATGAGACATGGAATCAAAAACTTTGAAGTCAATAGGTTCAAGTTTAAATTCCCATTCATCTACCCTAGCCAGCTTGGTCTTGGGCAAATTTACTTTTACTGAGCCTTGAATTCCTTTAGTGAAAGATGAGGACTAACTAACTTTATTTCCCTTTTGGATGAGCCGATGAGCTTGTGAATATAGATTGCCTAGCACAGTGCTTGGCATATAGGAAAGAGTCAAAAACATGTTGGGTCCTGTCTCAAGGGCCTAATCTCCCTTCTTTATCCACTCCCACCCCTTTTGCCAGGAAGAAAACTGGCAAGAAATAATAGAAATATTTAGAACACCATACCTGTGTTTTGGGGGTGACAAAACAGCACTGTATGCTTGTGTCGAGCACCCAGCCAATCAGTCCTACCAGGGATCTACGTTATGCCCATTGTGCCTGCCTCATTGCAGAGAAAACAGCTGGTTTATGTATTATTTACTTTTGTTCTGCAGAAATAAATGTAGCCAAAATCTCATGATGACCGACCTCTATAGCTCTCACAACCACATGGCACTTGCAGTTAGAGACAGCCATATATTCAGGCAGGTTGCACATGAGACCATTCTTGCAGCCCATGTAAAGGGTTAAACATTCCTGCTAGAGAAGGATTTGGTGCTCAGACTCTAAATGTCATGGGACTATGGCCTGGAAAAGCTGAGGGCCATTGCATTATACAATTACCTATTTACTGGGGACAGTATATTTAATAACTAATCATCTAATCCAATAATGCTGAAGACGATCAGACTCAAAGGTCAAGTGTTTAAGATTAGGGAGAAAGCTGCCTTAAAAGTACATCTCCCAGAGCCTCACAGATCAACAAGTCAGCCTTCATCCTGCCATGCCACTCTCACTCCTAGGCTGCTAAGGAGTTCAGAAATGTCACTCTCCTTCAAATATGGGCTATTTAATGTATGCATGCCATTTGCAAGAATTTTATTCCATGAGGTCTTTTAGTTAGCAACTCACAAAGATCATTGCAGAAAGGCATATTAGGTCCATGAAGAAGAAGGCCGTACCAGGAGCCTTTTGAGACAATTTTTAAAATATATTTTGTAATTGCTAGTTGATACACAGTAAGTCTACAAGTTTCTGGTCTAGTGTGACACTTAGTATGCATCTGTAACACAATCTACAATAATCAGATTATGATAACTGGTTAATACTTTAATGCATGCTTTTGTACAGATTGTTATGTTTCTCTTGAGACCTGCTTGTGGTGACAAGTTCTATTTGCTTCTATCTGAGGTTCACTTTTCTGGACATCTTTCTCAGAGTTAAGTGATCATCTTTCCTTTAATAAACACTCTCAAATTGAAAAGCCACTCTTTGTCACTGTGGAAAGCCTACATGATGGTCCTTCCTCATTCTTGAGTAAAGGAAAACTCTCATCACATTTCAAATTCTTTAGCTGAATCCCATGGCTTTTTGACTCACTCCAATATCTGATAACACAAAATTAGCTGGCAAGATATTTCTATTATAGACATTTTAGTCTTTATCCTTGATCATTTACAAAGCCACTCTCATTTTAGATACCTAATGGCTTTGAATCCCAAAACGGCTTCTCAGAGTGTATCATCTTTGCAGAATGTTCTAGATAATCCTCATTTCTCTGGAAAAGAAAAAGTAGAACCTGCAACTGTCAAGAGAGAATGGATTATGATAATGCAACAAATCAACTCTAAAATCCCAGTGAGTTTTCAAAATAGGAGTTTGGTTTGGTTTGCTCCAAAACATACTCAATCACAAACAAATGAAGTACTCTGTTCAAATGCTACTCAGGTACTCAAGTCAAAAAAATCACACAAGTACTGACACCAGGTGGACAGAAACCATGCCTTTGAAGCCATGCCCTCTCAGAGGGAAGAAGAGGCAGAAGGATTCATCAGCACTGCTACATGCCTAGCCAGGAGTGAGCATCACCTCATCTTTGCTCTAAGTCCATCCACTGTAACTGGTCACAGTTCCTACAGCACCAGGAAATGCTGCCTTTTCTATGCATAGAAATAAGGACCCCAAAGGCCTAGCACAAACATGACCACAGAACATGTTACCATTCTCTGTGAATTTTATGCTTTGTGAAGAGTGAAGGTAGCCAGAATGGTTGAACACAAATGTCTAAGCATTGTTACCCAATGGGTCCTAAAGAGAATTAAAATAGTTACTGTAAGCTCGATGTAGATACTACCTACGTCTATACTAAGATGAATGTAAATTCTTCTCTTCATTCCTTGCTCTTAATTTTTTAAAAGAGTCTTTAAAGGTTTTACATTAAGAAGAAGAGCAAGAAGGAGGAGGAGGAGGAGAAGAAGACACTTTCCTCCAGTTTTGAACCATACCCTGTCCTCCATGCCATGTGCTCACAATTTTATGATACCTTTTTAATTCCTCAAGGAGGCAATGACATCCCAGGTCCACACCAGGGGACACAACTCTGCTTCATACATCACCTACCTGAAGGGTAGAAGCCATCAATCCTCTTAGATACAAGGCCTGTGGAGGAATGATGTCTCTTGGCAGGAGAAAACACTGGCCAGAATGGGGTACTGAGATAGCGTGAACTCAGACCCTGCCTTATTTCTCAGCCACTCTGCCACTTTTGTAAGAACAAAAACAAAATTAGAGTAAGTGTTCACCTTTGCAACAGTTACTGGAGGACCTCCAACTAGACTTCTTCTTAGGCAAGAAAATAAATAACAACCCAACATGTCCTGAGAGCTACTTCTTTCCAGGCAAAATACTAAGCACATTGCATGTATGCAGTTCTCCAAAAACAGGCTGCAAATCAAGAATTTGTAGATGATACAAAAATAATAGAAGATTTATTTTTATATACCTGGTTCTCCTTAATTTCATTTTCTATGAGATTTTTTTATCACTTATATAGTATGTAGTAACGGTATCTATATTAAATATGAACTATACTCACACATATATGTTAAGACAACATAGTTGTTTGCTTAGGTCCTTTAATTATTGATTTACAGGAAAGGAAACTGTAGCTTACAAAGGTTAAAATGACTTTGCCCAAAGTGTCAAAGTTGGTAAATGGTAGAGCAAGAACTCCAAGCGTCTGCTTCCCAAGTCTATACAGCCTAGCCTGATCATTAAAGGAATTCCTTGTGTTCAAAGCCTGGTGCTTGAACACTAAGCTCATTTGTGCCTGCAGAAATGCCAACCTCTGGGGTAAAGGGAACTATACTTTGATCATCCTCCACACTGAATTAAGAGGAAAAGCAGAAGAAAAGAAAGTGAGGGGACTGAAGCCAGACAGTCACTAGGTAGTAAATGGAAAAGAATTTTAAGAAGTTAAAATCAAAGGTAAATGCCACAGCATTCAATGGATACTTTATTCTTCACCCTCCTCTTTAATAATGCCCCTCTCTAGAAGTCACACACACACACACACACACACACACACACACACACACACGCACACGCACACGCACACACACACCACATACACACACACAACACACACACACACACACACACACACACACACACACACACACACACCCCATCACAGATAACCATCACACACAGTGATGGAACCCTCCTGATTCCTTGTGCTGTGGAGCTGAGCCAATCCCTGTGGGTTGATACTCTCAGAACATCATTTTTGCTGACTGAGCACTGAGGAGTATGAATCCCCATGTGGTCCTTAAAAGCTACACCCATGAGAGAAACATTTTACATTGCTCAAAATTCTTACAGTTATGTCTGACTGGTGTCTTCAATTTTCTTAACTAGCAATGAGTGATTCTTGTCAGCCCTAAGTTTTGAAGCTCCAGACTCCATAGGACATTCATTATGGATGACTTTGAAACTCCAGAAACTGGGCATTTGGGGAGGGGGTGTTGAACAACTCTGTACTGTACACCTGTCTTTCATAGGAGGTGGTATGGAATTCTTTAGCTAAGACCAAGTTTCTCTGGATATCTTTGAGGTAGTGATAAAGATTTAATTTCTTAAATCACTATCAAGCCCCTTTTGTGTGGCATTTGCATAAGTTCTCAAACAATGCCACTGTTTTCATGTAAATTTCTTTTCAAGGAGATCCCTGCTTTGAGAAAGCCCAGTAACAGTAGCTGAGTTACATAAAGGGACATGTCATTGGCTAATGCTGAAGACGCTTTGTGTTACAATGATCTGAGAGCGGCTGTTCCTACCCTATTAAGAGATCTATGGTTCAAAATGTGAAAAGAGAGAGCTGGTCTTCACATTTTAGTTAATTGCCTCTGCCTAGCATGCTAGGAGTGTTCCCTAGTCCATCTAGAAGCCCCAGAATCTGGAGAACAACCCTCTTCCAAGCTTCAATGTCTTGCCACTTCATCTCACCACCGCTAGGTTGCCTGGGGTGGGGATGGGGGTTATTCTCTTCCCCAGTAGAGGCTGGATTTCAGTAAGAAATTTTCCTTTGCTTCAGCACCATGACAGCTCAGAAGTAGAGAAAGCAAAACCTGGAGTGACTATGTGGAGAGGTGGTGTTTGCCAGGGCTACGAAATAGAAGTGAGTTCTCCACCAGAATCAAGGCCTTCCCGACTCTGAGAGCCCAGTGTGAGAAAGCGACAATCCAGCTTATTTGACCACTTTTCCCCTTGAGATGTTTCCATAAGAAAAGTGCAGTCAGGGAAGACTTTCTCTCCCTCTCAGTCCACCCCACCCTTGCTTCTCAAGGACCCCTGAGCCCACTCTACATCCTGAGCACACCTAGACAGTTCAGTTGACTGTGCTGGGATTTGGGGGAGGAGCACAAGGAGGAAGAGAGGACTTGTCAAACTCCATTTGCAGGGGCTCTGCTCATGGATATGTCTGAGTTTGAAAGGAAAAAGAGGCTCCCCTGAGCCCACAGTTCTTAAAGCGCAGAGCATGGAAATACCAGCAGTGTTGGCAAAGTTTCGGTAGTAACTGTGCCTGTTAATTCTATCATTTGCCATGAAAGCACAGCTTTTGGAAGCCTAGGTGCACCCCTCACTTAGCTGTGTATTTTTATGAAATTGACTACCCTCACCCCCAGGAAGAATACAAGGGTGTTGTTTGTGGGTAAATGTTACTGGAAAAGAAATATTTCCACTGGATAAAGACATGTATGTTTATTAAAGCACTGAAGGCATCTTCCCAGATGCCTTCTCATGATTCCCAATATACCAATATATCTCCCTATCTCTTCTAACTCTCCTGTTTTTTTTATTTTTTATTTTTCTGTGTTTTGTTGTTGTTGCTGTTGTTGTTGGTTTTATTTTTGCATGTGAATCTCTTTCCAGGGAGTCTGCTTGGCCACTTTGGAAAAGTGGAATATTTTACAGGAAGTAGCAAACAGGCTTCCACCTCATTTCCAGTGTCTCGTCTTCCTTCCCAGACAAATGGTATACTCCTAGAGAAGCAACACAGCAGGGCCAAGATAGCTTCATGTTCTGTCAAAGTTAAGCTTCAACCACCGCACAAGCCAGGCCCTGGATTTCCAAGGCCGGCCTGTCAAAACCCATCCGCAGCTGTGACAGACGCGAGCTGAGGCGGGAAATGGAGGCATTGGAAGCCAAGCCTGCAGCTCTATACAAGACTGTGGCAGAGGGAGAAGCTGGGGCCCATAGAAACCCCAGCAGCAAGGGAAAAACAGATTGACTCTCAGTGACTCATTTAGCTCCTGGATTGGACAGACCTCTCCCCTGCTGGCGATTTGGCCCTGCATCAATAGTTCAGATACCGGGCTGAATAGCTTAAAATAATTAGAGGGAAAAAAATCTGAAAAACTGCTAGCCATCCAACTCTTCACTCAGCGATGAAAGACACAGGACAAACGGCATCTAGGTTATTAAATATGAAGTCACTGGATTTGCTGCACATTAGGTCCAAAAGCAGAAACTGGATAAAACTCAAATTTATAAGTCAGCATAGATGGCCTGTTTGTCCTTGAGGCAATCCATGAATTTTGGCTGGGCAGGCATTGTGACATGTGGAAATAATGGGGGGGGGGTGAACAATGTTTGATTTCACCCCCACTCAGCTTCCACTCCCTGGGGAGGAAAAATGAAAATGTCAATAAAGAGTGTGAATGTGAAGAGAAATGGAGTCTGGGCCCAGAGTTTAGCAGCTGGCAGCTCAAACTTTATATACTTTAGGCGTACAGGCGGCTGGGTTTCCTGTACTTTATATCCAATGTACAAAAACAGAAGCAACAGGCTCGTTCGGTATCAGTAAAGGTCAGTTAAAATTATAGAGACATCCTTTGGAGCAGATCCCCTGCCTTGTATTTGCATATTTATGAACTAGAGATTATGACAAGCCATTCCATTTATTAGAGCAGTGCTGCTATAGTTAATAGTCTGTCAGCATTTCCATTATAAACCCCGTTTTTCAGTGTTTTAATATCTCAGCTGTTAGAAAGCACATCAGGCTGAAAAGTGTTCTTCAGCCTCTCGGGCCTATGGCGGCCGAGCTGCTGCTGCTGCTGCTGCTGCTGCTGGGGCTTTGGAAGCCAACAAAGGCCTTTAAATCAAGCCAACCATCTCAACATTGGATGCTAACAGAAAATGGAAAACCAAGGATTTTGAGAAGGCTGGTTGAATTCTTCCCTTCCACTGCTCACAAATCTCTCTCTCTCTCTCTCTCTCTCTCTCTCTCTCTCTCTCTCTCTTTCTCTCTCTCTCTCTCTTTCTCTCTCTCTCTCTCTGTCTCTCTCTTTCTCTTTCTCTCTCTCTTATCCCTTCATTATCAATGAGCTTTTTGTTCTTTAAAGAAAAGACTGAGTTTTTCTTAAGGCAAAGATTCAGTTTTGACTTGGCAAAGGAATTGGAGGAAAGATCAAAGCAAAACAGAGAAGCTAAATCCATCCATCCTTCCATCCATGTATCCTTCCTTCCATCCATCCACCCATCTATCCTCCCTTCCATCCATCCATCTATCCATCCGTATTTCCTCCATCCATCCATCTATCCTTCCATCAATCCATCCTTCCATCCATCCATGTTCAATTGGCTCACACAGTCAGAGACTAACAAGTCTAAATCACAGGATGAGCCAGCAGGCTGAAGACCTGGAGAAGATGTGATTATTGCAGTTCTGGTCTGAAGACTGTTAGCAGAATTCCCTCTCCCTAGGGAGGTTATTCTTTTGACACCTTCATCCAATTTACAGAACAGATAAACATCAGTCATCTGCTTTATCTAGTTATCTATTATTGAAACAATACTTTCACACACGTAAAAATAAAAACATTTACAGCCACATCCAGGCACGTTTGACCAAATACCTGAGTATTGTGGCATTCTCAAACTGACACATGAAACTATCACAAACACGAACAATGTCTCAGGCTAAGCATCTCCTATATATGAAGTTCCAACTTTCATATGATTTAAAAATTGATGACACAGTCCTTGTCTTCAGAGAACTTAGGATTCACGGTCAGTCTCGCTGGTACCAAATCTACATAAGAAAACTACTAAAATTTTCACAACAAAATGCCAGAGGCCCCACTAACTCAGTTCCAACATCTGCTTTCTTTTTCCATCACTTTAGGAAATGCCCTCTGCAGAGGTTCATTGCAGAGTGTCATTCAGTTTGGTCTCAAGAGATGGCCTTGGTGTCAAGAGCAACGCCACTCAGAAAGAAGCTTGCTCATTCCAAACCAAATTCTAGAAATTTTGACCTCCTAGGAAGCTGCCTCTTAACTTAGCACTAGAGGAAGCTCCTTGGGGATTTGAGGAGAAACTGGAAAATGAGGAAGAAGGCAGTTGGTTCCTTCTCATTAGTAAGCCATTCATTAAAGTTGACAATGATGATTAACCATCATGTCTCTTGTCAAATTGACACCTAAGCTTCACCCATAATAGTGTCCTCTGCTAGCTAACCTCCATAGGAAAGTTGACAGTTCCCACCCAGCTTGGGAGAGGTCTCAGCAATCTCCTAGAGAAGAGAGCTCATCCAGCAAAACCTCCATTAGAGGAGCTGAAGAAATCCCCTTGTACCTAATAATCGCCCCCTGCTGCCTTTGGGAACTGCATTAAATGGTGGCAGCAAATCGCCTTGTCCTTTCCTCTAGGTTTCTTCATTTTACTCATTCAAAATGTGTCATGCTCCTAGACACACAGAATAAGCTTTCCAAGCCCTTCTAGAAATATAACCCACTGCACCTCATTACAAATGTGAAATGTGAACCTGAAGGAACACACTACAGGTCCTGCTACCGTTGCTTGCTGGTAAGGCAGAAACATAGAAAAATGCTGTTGTATAAGAAGGCCAAAATGTGTCAATTCAATCCGAGAGTGGCCTAACCTTATGTCCTATCAAGAGCAGCTTCACTTACTATCCAAGTACCATAGCTCTCAGTGTCTCTGAGTTTGGCTCCGTTTTCCTTCTGCTGTTTAGATTCCCCATGAAATGAATGGGACTTACATAATATCTTTCAGCAACACCATTGACTAGGAAGAACAATTACGTAATAAGATTTGTGTTATTGTGCAATAGCATCAGGCCTCACTGTGCTAGGCTGAGTGCCAATAACACCTAGTCGTGCTATTATACAAGAACATATGCCCTAGAGGTGTGTGGAAATTATTCTGAGGGTTTCTAAAGGAAATTTGACTGACAAGAAGACAATATAGAGAACTTCAGTATAAAAACAATAAAATAAATTTTGAAAGTCTGATAGCAATCCAAAAAGGTAACAGAAAAATGACATGTAACAAAACCCACGTTGTATAATAAAGGTGTTGTGCTATGATTCACTCTGTCATCACAAGGTTTAAGGTGGCACAATGTCAACAAGGGAAAAGCACAGACACTGGAATTCAGGTGACATGTTGTCCTATTTGTTGCTGGCTTGAGTTCTGACAAAACTAGAGTCGTTTCTAAATCAATAAAATTAAATTCTCAGCTCCTTCAGTATCTACTTTCCCCAACAGAGACACTCAAAGACATTTCAAACCTTATATATATTTGAAGGTTCATTTCTGATATTCAGAAAACCATCAAACAAAATAAATTCAAGATGGATGGACACTCTGGTGCACACCCTAGAAAAAGCCACCTAATCTGTGTTACAGTTGATAGGAGCTCACGAATAAGTTCTAGGCTATTCACTCAACAGATTTTTGAAAATTGCTAAGTAAGAATAATGAGAACAGGATGGTAAGACAAGGCCCGTGCTGTTTAACAGCTTAGAATGACCAAGCAGTCATTTTGATGGAGCATGAATAGGAAAGGGATCAAGCTGATGTTAGGTTTCGGTCCAGTGGGTGTGTGTCATTTCAAATAAGCCAATTTAAAGCATGTTTGGAAATCTCAAAGGATAGCTGTGGAGTGTCTGAGTCACCTCAAAAATCAAGAGTATTCCATGAGTCAACAAAGAGCCTCAAATAATAACTCAATTTAAACCATTAACTTTAAGCAAAGGGAAATAACGGAGAAAGTTCTGCTGAACTGCACTGAAGCCAATACCTTCAGAACTATTGGTGCCTCTCTGTAGACTGCTGCAGTCGCTGTCACCTGCTTTGCTTATACGTGGTGTCTTCCAACTCCTAGTTAGTGATGTCATGGAAGTTACTCGGACAGAGTTTCTACATCATGGAGTTTGTCAAGGAAGGGGCTACACATCGAGCCCTCCTTCCCTGACGCCTGTCGTTACCAGCACACCACCAGTCAGAGGGATCCTTTGTCAATAGGGCAGCTTCATCCGGCATTTAGAGAATCAATTCATGACAGGAAACTCTACGTGGGTAAAGAGGGTATAAATGTATAGGGTGGGGGGGAATGCAGGAAAGATCTCTAATCTATTAAAGTAGAGCTGAGGTTCTCAAACTTTTGGCTGGCATCCAAACTCCAGCAATGCGGTGTGGGGCCAGGGATTTTCATTTCTAGCTAGTTCCCTTGCAGAATGGCTATTGCTCTCACTACAGGGGCCAGAGCTTGTGCTAGCCACCTGGTTGAGCTACGGGGTGGGGGTTGCCTAGCAGGTATGGCTAATTCCATGGGATTGACAGTTCTTAGAAGAGGAAATCAATGGCCATGTATAAACAATGTTTAAGCTGAAGTCTAGTGAAATGCTCCCTGGAGAACCACAACCCTCACACTGCCTGGCAGGCAAGGCTACCCAACATGGTCCTCAGCGTGAGCAAACTGCACGCTGAGTGCCTTCATCCAGCCCTGCATGAGTGGCCATGCACCTGCGTGGGAGGCATTTTGACTAGTTTGTGTCATCAACCATAAGACATACTCTTCAGGCCCACAGTGAGTTCTTTGAAAGGCAGTACCCTGTTAAGACTAAGAGGGTCATTATTCATGTTTGAATATCACAAGCTGTCTTAGTTTGGGTTACCGTTGCTATGATGAAAGACCATGATGAAAAGCAAGCTGAAGAGGAGAGGGCTTATTTGACTTATACTTCCATATCCATAGTTCATCACTGCAGGAAGTCTAAGCAAGAACTCAAACAGGGTAAGAACATGGAGACAGGAACTGATGCAGAGGCCATGGAGGGGTGCTGCTTACTGATTTGCTCCTCATGGCTTGCTTGGTTTGCTTTTGTATAGAACCCAGAACCACCAACTCAGGGGTAGCCATACCCTCAATGGCTGGGCCCTCCCATATCAGTCACTAATTAAGAAAATGCCCTACAGGTTTCCTTATAGCCTGATCTTATGGAGGCATTTTCTCAATTGAATTCACCTCTCTCAGATGACTCTAGCCTGTGTCAAGTTAACATTAAATTAGCCAGAACAATTATCCCCTTTTCAACTTGACACACTTTTTAAGATATAACCTTTAATTTCTTTAATTCATCCTCCAAATTTCAGACTAATAAATATCACAAATATAAAGTCTACTACAAACTTAAAAGTCCCACAGTCTTTGCCAGTTAAAACACTTTAAAAGTTCAGTCTCTATAAAAATCCAAATTCTCTCTTAAATCCAAAACCTCTGTTAAAAACTCAAAATCTCTCAACTGTGGGATCCTATAAAATCTAAACTAAGCTAAGCACTTTCTTAATCCAAGAGGGAAGAACCAGGGCATAATCACAATCTGAACAAGCCACTATACCTTGAGGGTTGTCATGGAAATATTTATAAAGTGCTTACAATGGGACCTGACTTATGGCAAACATCACATAATCTTAAACCCTGATTCTAGGGAAAAAAGTCCACTGAACCTTGAGCCAAATATATATTCAATGCAAACCAGCTTCTCACAGCATGTGCATGGAAACTAACTATAGATACCCATTGCTAAGAAAATATGTAAGTGAATGATGATATATCTATCAAGCTAGATGGTAGCTAGACAAGCTATAGAATGTTGTAGAGTTATGTGTATCCCATGAACAGCATATTGCTGAGCATAGGAATAAATTAATGATATGTCCAGTATGATTTCCGTTACCATGAAAGCAAACTTTAAATGTATGGGTGGGTACCTGAGAGAGAGTGTGTGTATGTGAGTGTATGTATATGTATGTATGCATATGTGTATATGTATGTATTTGTATATGAATAATATGTAAAAGTGTGTATGTGCATATATGAGTGTATGTGTCTATATATATATATATATATATGCATGTGTATGTATGTGTGCATTGTATTTGTGTGTGAATGTGTATATGTGTGTATATGAGTAATGTGTGTATATATGTATACATGTGTGTATATGTGTATGTATGTGTATGTGTGTGTGTATGTGAGTGTATGTGTATAGGTGTGTATGTGTATGTGTGTATATGTGTATATATGTGTATATTTATGTGTATGTATGTGTGTATGCATGAGTGTATGAATGTGAGTGTGTGTGTACTGACATAGTAATCACATCTGAACAGTAAAATTGGAACTAGGGAGAAGTGTTTTTCAGTTGTTAATCTTCTATTGTTTGAACCTTTGAAAATAAACATGAATTACTTTTATAATTAAAAAGATTTTTCAACAGTTAGTCTGAATATTATTCAGATTTACATAATCATTCTCTCTTTTCCCCCATTAGGATTAAGAGTCACAGCCAAGAGGTGGAAGCTGTTATCATTGCCTTAGATGACCAACCAGGAAATGAGATTGTATGAAGAATCCATTTAATTAACTGTTTTTAGCCACCGAGATCTATGTGAGCATAAAATGTGAAAACATTTAGGAAATCAGCCTGTGTTGTACAGCAAATAGGGGGTAATGAGATCCGGTCAGTCTGTCAGAATCCAGGCCTACCCGATGCTCAAGAAAAACAGGACTGAAATATTTCAAATGTGAGGTTATATTAAAAATCACAGTTTCAAACTGTGAAGCCAAACAAATGGTGATTTCAGTTTATTGTCTTAGGAAAGAACAGCACAGGACTTGATAGAGACCCAAACTCAGAGTTAGCATTCTCAGCAGCTGCTGCTTCCACCTAACACTTTGATTGCCACATCATCTTCAAAGACATTGCCTGATGGAAGGACAGCTGCAATGAAAGCACCTATGTGCTAACCCTTGGGATTCAGAGACGTTAGAATTGAAAGATGGAGAGCTTGCCTCACAGGTGTGAGACCCCGGATTTGATCTCCAGCACTGCAAAAATGAGGAAATAAATAAATAATAAAATAAAGTTGAAAGAGGCCTTGGAAACCATCCAGGTCAGTGTTCTCATCTCCAGAAGAGAACACTGGGTTCTCAAAGGGTCCTAGGATTCGGTAGAAACAAAACCAAGGCCAAGGTCAACAAGAGGGCTCAGTTGCTGAAAGTGCTAGCCTAGCAAGGCCAGCAACCTCAGTTCAACCCTGCAACTTGCAGGAGAAGAAGAGAAATTTCTGGGGGGTGTCCTCTGACCTCTACATTCACACACACACACACACACACACACACACACACACACACACACTATCATCATCATCACCATCATCATCATCATCGTCACTGTCATCATCGTCATCATCATCACCATCATCACTATCACTATCATGAATGAAAGGGAAGGAGAGGAGGGGAGGGAAGAGGAGAGAAGAGGAGGAGGGGAGGGGAGGGGAGGGGAGAGGAAAAAAACAAAGGCAATCTACAGCTCAGGTCACCTGGACACAAGTACAATAAGCTTTTTAGTACTCTACCTGCACTATATTTACTTTTTTAATTCATTTGTTTATGTATTTATCTATTTATTGTGAGATAGAGTCTCACTGTGTAGCCATGCCTTGCCTTGAAATCATTATGTAGATCAAACTGACCTGGAACTCATAGAAATTTGCCTGCCTCTGCCTCTGCCTCTGCCTCTGCCTCTGCCTCTGCCTCTGCCTCTGCCTCTGCCTCTGCCTCTGCCTCTGCCTCTGCCTCAAGTGCTAGGATTAAAGGTGTGTGCCGCCATGCTCAACTCTTGCACTATTTATACTTTGATAAAATGCTTTAAAACATGCACATGGTAAGATCAACGCATAGTAGGGCTGGAGAGCTGTTCACAGAGTAAGAGAGGTTGGTGCCCTTCCAGGGGACCCGAGCTTGGCTCCCAGCATCCACACCAGGCAGCGGACAACCATTGTAACTCTAGCTCCAACACCCTTTTCTGGCCTCCTTAGGCACTCCACTCATGTGACATATATTCACACAGACACATCAATAAAATAAATCTTAAAAAAAAACATATACTATAATATACAGACTATATCACAGCAGAGAACATATACATTCCCAATGACACACTGCCTCTGATCGCCACACCCCATGTCCCAGCTCTTCTCAAGTACAATCACCACCACCACTTGTGCTGTTCTTCAGAGACTCTTGGATCTCTAAGCAAGTGTGCAGGAATGTTTGTGCACATGTGTAAAGCATGCCATAGACTCAACCAAGCTTCCTGTTCATTTCTTTGTTTTCTCTTAGCCATACCATTGAAACCACTTCATACATACACCTAAATTCCAAGTCCCACTACTTTTAGGGGTTTACTTAATATTGCATAGTATATCAGAATGACTTAAGCAGCTCCATGTTGGTCTTTGTGCCATTTACAATCTCTTGAACCACAAACATGTTTCCACCAATGTCCTCACAGACACAATTTTGATAATTGGTCAACTGTCACTCCAGGATGTACATCAGATATGTTCTTTTTTGTGAAATGATTTAGCTTCAGTATATTTACATGCTTAATTATTATAAATGTAAACAAATTTTTCTCCAAAAGTATATATCATTTATACTTCTACTAAGTGTGGAAGTTTAAAATCATGCATAGAGTATTCATTTTCTCAAGTTCCATGTGTTGGTGGTTTCCTCACCTGGTAAATGATAAAGTCCTTGAAGATAGAAAACCTAAGTTGAACAGATTGACTCCAGGATCAGGGCCATTTACTGACCAGAACTGTGTTAAAGACTAAAATCAAAAAAAAAAAAAAACTTCTACTTCCTGTAAGCTTAAACTAGCTATCTCAGATTGAACTCCCATTGTGAAAACATAATTTTTAACTCTCAAACTTCCAAAAGTGCCTAAGGTTCACCAAGAAATGAGGAACAACCTGCTCAAAATCTAGAAGAAAACAAATGTCCTGTGTTCAAATCCCTTTTTCCCTAATTGGGCATTTGCCCAATGGAATTAAAAATTCTGAAACAGTATTTGCTTGGGGAGCCCAGGGAACAAGACTCAAAGCTCAGAGTCCACTGAGGGCTGGTACTCAGATGAACACTTATCAATTTAAGGTAGAATCCAGCAACCTTTTCACTGAAGGAGGAGAATGAATAAAAGCAATCCACCTTTTGAAAGGTGTGCAGACTCTTCCAGAACCCAGCTCCCAGGAATCCTCAGCTGTCTACACCAAGACAGTACAGACCTATGCTAGTGGCTTTCCAGACACTTAGAAGAAACTCATCAAAATGCTCCTACAGGAATTCAATCCAGTGCTTAGCTGTGAATCTCTGCTTCTGCTTCCATCAGCTACTGGGTATAGGCTCTAGGGTGGTATTTAAGGTAGTCATCAATCTCATTACAGGGGAAGGGCAGTTAAGGCAGCCTCTCCACTATTGCTTAGATTCTTAGGTGGGATCATCCTTGTGGATTCTTGGGAATTTACCTAGTGCCAGGTTTCTCCTTAACCCTGTAATGGCTTCCTCTATCAAGGTATGTCTTTCCTTGCTCTCCCTCTCTGTCCTTCCCCCAATTTGACCTTCCTGATCCCTCATGTTCTCCTCCCGCCTTCCCTTCTCCCCTCCTCTCCTGTAGAGGGGGAGGAGTGATAAGCAAAGGGGTTAAGACCATGCTGGGGAAACCCACAGAAATAGCTGACCTGAGCAAGTGGGAGCTCAGGGACTCCAGACTGATAGCTGGGAAACCTGCATAAGACCCAACTAGACCCCCCTGAATGTGGAAGTCAGTTGGGGGCTTGGGCAGTCTATTGGGCCACTGGAGTGGAACCAGTATTTATCCCTAGTGCAGGAATTGGCCTTTTGGAGCCCACTTCCTAGAGAGGGATACCTTGCTCAGCCTAGATGCAGTGGGGAGGGTCTCAGTCCTGCCCCAAATGATGTAACAGACTTTGATGACTCCCCATGGGAGGCCTCACCCTCTCTGAGGAGTGGAAGGGGGTGGGATAGGGAATGGTGGGGGAAGCAGAGGATGGGTGAAAAAGGGAACTGGGATTTTTATGTAAAATAAGATTGTTTTTTAAAATTTAAAAAATGTTTAAAAAAACATAAAAATACTCCTAAAGGAGACCGTATCATCTTGAATTCCATAGTATTCCTAAAAGTAATTTCTCAAATATACATACGACACACAAAGAGCAGAATATTCATGGAAAGTAGCAAGACCCAATCAAGCAAGAACCATTCATAAGCAAGAGCCATTCAAAACCATAGGACAGTATGGGAGCTAGACAAAATCTCACTTCTCCGAATTATCAAATATCAACTCTAAGACAACTCTGTTTATCAAATCAAAGAAGACCCTAAAAATTACAAGAAGAAACTTGGATGGAAAAGAGTAATGACATTTTCAAAAGAAAAAATAGTAAACTAAGAATTGATTAAATGGGTTTAATCAAAAAAGACAGTGGAAGAAAGAAATATTAAACAAGAAAACTAGTGAGAGCAAGCTTTCTGTAAAACAACACGGAGACAGAAATATCCGAGAAGATAGGAGACAGAGGATCCGTAGAGAAATTTAATATACATTTCATTGGAGAAACAAAAGAGAAAGAAATGGGGGAAAGGAAATGTTTACATTTTCATGGATAAAATGACTAAACATTATCCAGTTCAGAGTTATGAGTGTCCCAAAGAAAAGGAAGAAAGACAAACAGAAGGGGAGGAAGAAAGTATGGCTGCACTAGACATATTGTGGCATTATGGAAAACTGAAGAAAAAGTTACAATGTTACAAATAGCTTAAGAAAAATATTTACTTCTTCAGGGAGCAATTAATTTATGAAACACAAAAATGAAAACTAAAGGAAATGGGAACATATCTGCAGCATTCTTATGAAAACACAAACTGTCATCCAATTCTATACCCAGAACAATATCCATCCAGCAAAAAGGCAAAATACAACATTTATATACAGAAACAAAATTTGAAGTATTTTCAGCTAAGACCAGAGATATAGGAATGACTGATTATGAACTACATACATGAAATACATAAGGATGGATAAAGATGGACTTTAAAATCTGCAACATGAACTCCCACAGCAGAGTTCTAAATTACACAGATCTAAATCTATGGCAGCAACGTGTCACCAACCGTTAAGTACTGGAGTGGAAATCAGTTAAAGTGTTCTGAAATCCTTTCATTCATTTCATACAAGGGTGAATAGTGCTGATTAGTGCTGGGCTTTGTTAAGCCAAGGGTGGAATACTTTAATGTCTAGAGTAACTACTAAAGGAATAGAAGAGAACATGTGATTAAAAACTAACAGGGAATATGTTTTCTGCACCTTTGAGGTGGGTTCCTTCACCTTCTTCTCTACCTATTATCCTTAGGTTTGGTCTTTTCATGGTGTCCCATATTTCCTGGATATTTTGTGTTAAAGATTTGTTGGACTTAAGATTTTCTTTGGTTGATGAATCTATTTCCTCCAGTTTATCTTCAGTGTCTGAGATTCTGTCTTCCATCTCTTGTATTCTATTGGTTCCTGAATGTTTACTCAGCTTTTCTAAAATCTATTGGTTCCTGAATGTTTACTCAGCTTTTCTATTTCCAGCATTCCCTCAGTTTGTGTTTTCTTTGTCTCTATTTCAGTTTTCAGGTCTTGAACTGTCTGAATTGTTTCCTTCAGCTGTTTGATTGTATTTTCTTGGCTTTCCTTACAAGATTTGTTGATTTTTTGCATCTTTTGGTTTGTCTTTTCTTCCATTTCTCTGAAGGATTTTCTCATTTTCTCTCTTAGGGTCTCTATCATCTGTATGAAGTTGTTTTTAAGGTTGCTCTCTTCTGCTTCATCTGTGTTGGGATGTTCAGGTCTTGCTGGCATAGAGTCCCTACACTCAAGTGGCATCATATTGGTTTTTCTGTTGTTGGATGTGTTCTTATATTGTTGTCTTCCCATCTCTTCTTCCAGTGGGTGCAGGTGGTGTCTCTTCCTCTCCTGATGTGTATGGGTCCAAGATTCTCTTCTGGTGGGTGCAAGAGGGTCCAGTAATCTAATGGGTCTCAAGGTGGGTGCAGGCAGGTCTGAGGCACCCACTCTCCAGATGGGTGGGAGCGTGACTAGCACAGAGATGTCACCAGACTCTGGATTGCTTGGTCCTCAGGGGTCGAGTAGACCTGCCTGCAGCCCCAGGACAGGAGTTCCCACAGTGGGCAGGTGGAAGTTGGGCCCAAGGCAGGAGCCAAAGCAGATCACCTCTGCCCAGAGTGGGGGTGGGAGTAGTCCAGCTATCTCAGCAGACAGCCCATTTCACATAGCGGGATACTCCCTCCGCCTAGACAATGGGGGAGGGCCTAGGCCCTATCCCAAAGGATATGACAGACTCTGAAGACCCTTCCCATGGAAGGCCTCACCCTCCCTGGGGAGCAGAAATGGTATGGGATAGGTAGGGTGTTAGTGGGGCACAGGGGAGGAGGAGGAGAGAGAGGGAACTGGAATTGACATGTAAAGCAATCTTGTTTCTAATTTAAATTTAAAAAATGGAGAGAGAGAAAAAAAACCTAACAGGGAGGAAGTAGTAGAAGGTAATGAAAGAAACTAGTGCAGAAAAAGCCCAGAAGAAGAAAAGGAAGCACAGAGCTGGTCGATCAAAACATGGCATTACTGCAGTCATTTTGCTACCAGGACATGATGTGGCCATCAAGTTGTGACCTAAATAATTAGATTTATACACATTGATTATTGCTACCATTGGCTTTTTTATGGAAAAGCATTTTTTTGCAATGAGCTATGGTAACTACAGGAACTCATAACTGGTCAAAGTGCCAAAGAATGAGGGCATTATGGAATGCTCCAACATGAATAAGACTTCTATACTACACCATCTATAGTTCAGGAAATATTGCACAAGTTGAGGTAGGAAGCATTTAAGAGCTAAAGGAAGGAGTAAAGTGAGATAATATTATGTCATCTTTAGAACATGGCATCTCTTGAACTCTTAATCCCACAGCAATTGAAATTATGTGCGCAAGACCTGTGAGGCCAGGCTTGTCAAAACAATGTCAAGAAAGATAGACAGACCCCAGAGTACCTAACCCAACAGGACCAATAAGAAGATAATGATAGCTACTGGGAAGGGAATCACAAGGCCACACCTCTCCATGAGTATTTACAGGAACTTAATGGTTACTGGGGAAGATTTTGTTCAGTGGTGTACTGAACTAGGCAGATTTTGTTCAGTGGTGTACTTACTGGTAAAGAGCTCATAGTACACAGTCCTTCACCCGAGATCCTGTAAGCAAACCTAATGCAACTCATTGGATCATCAAAAATAAATAAATAAGCAAATGAAAGTAGAAGACAGATTAGATGAGAAGAAGAAAGAGATCAGCAGAAGGGAAACAAGAGAACAGTGGTTATTAAGCATGATAAAAATACAGTTCACATATGTACTAAAATGCCATAATGAAATCCATTATTATGCATGATTAACATATACTAAGAAAAAGGCTTGAATTAAGATAGCTAACTTTTAAAACAAATATATTAGTAATTACATTAAGTGTAAATGGCTTAAATACTACAGTTAAAAAACAATGATCAGCATAGATACTAAAAAACTTAGTTGAATTAAACGTCATCTATAGAGATGTGTGCAAAATATAAAGTGTAGAAATGTTACATGTAAAACAAAATACAGGGTTACTATGCTAATATCAGATGAATTTTTTTCAAAAATGACTCATTCACAAAAATACCTTGCTGAGAAATAAAAGAAAAAACTATAACTGTAAATAAGAGGGATCCTTGACTATAGTAATTTGAACAGATGAGATAAGTCGTGGGAGAAGATTATAACATGCTTTGATGTTAGAGAACTATAGGCAAGATAATCTGTCAGCTGTGCGTGGTTAAGGATGCTTAAGTTAAGGATGGCTTCCTAGAGGAGCTGGCATTTGATGAATTAATTTATCAATTTGTTTTGAGTAAAGGGATGATACTCTATGTAATAAAAGCTATGTATAAAGCATTCATCATAAATATTCATAAAATACTATTTAAGAACAGTCAGGACCAAGGAAGCAAGGTGCCTTATCCATGCTGTAGTTGACAGCAATAGTACAGGCTGTGGTTTACTGTAAAGATCCCTACTTCATTCCATAAGACATATATTTTCCCAATTGTATCAAATGCAGCTGAGGGTTCACAGTGAAGACCTCTGCAGGAAGTTCTCTCTCACACAGAAAAGAATGGCTTTACTTGGGATACCTCTGGAGGGAACAAACCCTGTTAGTAGCCAATGCAATGACTCAATGGCCTAGCCCCTCTGCCATAGCTTCAGTCCCTTAAGAAGGAAAACCCTGCTGCAGAGTTCCCAGGGGTGTCTGGCAAAGTCCATATGAAAGCAATACCCCAGTTCACTTTCTCCTTCTATTCAACCCTTTGTCCTTTGATCTCATAGGTGCTAAAGGCACATCCCAGGGAACCCTTGCACAGCAACCTTCACATAGTCTGTTTCCCAGGAAATGTTGCCTACAGCGGTGACCACCATAGAATAAAGTGGGAGTGAGGTTCCTGACCTCTGCTCTCCCACTCCTGGCTGGGGGCTGAAGGGAGAGCTTCTGGCTGTTACATTCCCACTGACTTCGTTTGCTTCTGATCTTACTTCTCCATTCTTGCTCCTGCCGAGGAAAAGACTACCATACTCTCATGATGCAGAACCACAGCTAGGAAGTGGCCTACTCATTCAGTATCTCTAGGCTGCAGATACTTTTCCCCCACAGCATGAGATCTGAGCCTCAAGGTGATCAAAGGCCAGGCCAGGCTCCTGCAGATGCTTATTACTCCATTTCCAGTTGCTGTTTGACGGGAACCACAGTCATAGTGGTCGAAAAGCAAATAGTAGAGAATTATAAGGAGAGGGATTGAGAGTGCGTGCTAACACCCATGGGGTCTGGCTCACCTAGCATGTGAGCCCATCCTGCCCTCAGCCTCCAGGCTGGGCTACACTGGAGTCGTTAAATTCAATGTTCCTCTTATTTCTGGATGAGCCCGGGTCCCCAGTGATTCATATCACTGAAACCTTTTATCCAAAGACCTTTCCTTGTTGAGATTTGAATTCATGGACAGATTTGGAAAGGCTCAAATGCTTGAGTGAAAGGATATGTTTTTTTGTTTATATATTTGCTTTCTTTCATTTTTTTCTTTTCTTTTTTTAAAGATAGGGACGCAATATGTAGCCAAGGATGGTCTTGAATTTCTAATCCTCCTGCCTCAGCCTCTTGAATGCTTAAACGACAGGTACATATTAGCATACCTGGATCAAAAGAGAAAACTTGATAACAAAATACTGGCACCATCAATTCCCTTTTCCTCCACAACATTGTGCCTATTCTCCCCCATTAGAACAGGGGTAGGACTGAGACTCTGAGGCCAGCCTCAGGCCCATTTGTGTGTGGCAAAGTTAATAAAATGAAAACCAAAGGCATCTTTCAGGGCAGAGCCTGGGCACTCTGCCCGAGCAGCTGGCAACCCTGGCAGGGTGTTTTGATGTGTGCCCAGCTGGGCCCACTCGCTCCTTATTTACCTCACAAGGCTATCCTCGGGTGCCTGTTCTCTGTAACTGGAACACATAGAGACCATCACCATGCAGACACTGACGATGTGCCAGACTGGAGATTCAGGATGGGAGAGGACTGCCCAGGAAATAACAAGGCCACTGTAGTAAGATAGCCATAAGTCTGAGCTGTGGGACTAGTAGCAATGGGCCACCAATTCTCGCTACAAGCTTCAGGAACCCTTCTTACATAAAACCAACTCTGCTGATGGAGAGGCTAATGAAATAATGGTATAAAGGTACTAACACGTACTTGGCTCATAGCAAATGGCACAATAAATAATAGTTCTCCCAAGTGGAGACCACTTCCTACTGCCACACTCAGATATGAGGCTCTGCTCTCGGCTCTCATCCTTTAACGCCAACCCATCTCCACCTCCACACAGTGCTCACTTGGTGGTACCCTACCGTGAGATAGACAGTATCCATCTCTGAAATGCATTTATGGGTGCATTTGTGTGTGGTAGCATGTGTGTGTTCAAGCGAGCATGCACGTGTGAGTGTGTGTGTGTGTGTGTGTGTGTGTGTGTGTGTGTGTGTGTGTGTGTGTGTGTGTGTGTGTGTATTTGTGCCCATGCACAAGGAGACCAGAGGTCAACCTCAGATGTCTTCCTCAATTGTTCTCCTTCATATTTTTTGAGACAGAGTCTCTGTCTTCTTCACCTTTTCCTACCGCTATGATAAAATCCCCTGCCAAAGCAACTTAAGAGAGAGGGGGCATATTCTGACTCACAGTTTATGGGTTGAGTTCATCACGGCTGGGAAGTAAGTGAGCCAGGAACTTAAAGCTGCTGGTAACATTGCATCCCCAATCAGAAGGCAGAGCCTGGTGGATGCCAGAGCTCAGCTCACTTTCCCCATTTTATACAGTTCAGGATGTCCACCCGGGTGATGGTGCCATCCAAAATGGGCAGATCTTCCTGCCTCAATTAATGTACTTACCCCCAGCAAGGCATGTCCAATGGACCTTCTGGCAGGTGAGTCTAGATTCCATAAAATTGACAATAATCTTCACAGTCTCTTGCTGAGCCTGGAACTAGCTGATTTGATTAAGCTGACTGGGCCAGCAAGGCCTGGGAATTCCCCTATCTCCATGTCCTCAGCCCTGGGGCTAGACTAACTTTGGACATGAGTGCTGAAGATGCAAACTCAGTTCCTCATGCTTGTACAGCAGTGCCCTGCTCCCTGAGTCACAGCCTTAATTTCGAAACTTTTAAGTTGACCTGGGACTCAGCCCTTTTCTGTTGGAGTTGTCTGCAAGAATGTGATTACAACCCATCATGTTGCCAGTCCCAAAGTTAAGCTGCCTTCCAGTGCTCTTACTGCTGGGCAAGTCTATCATATAGCATTTTGTCCTGAACTAGCCAGGCCTCTACTCTTCAGTAGAGATGTTTTTACAAGTCCATTCTCTTAAGAAGAAGACGAGAGATTACCAGGAATGCTGGCATCTCACATCCTAAGTGGATTTCCCTGAATTATCCAATTGCATGCCTGAATTCTCTGTGGAGTCTGGCAAGGGAAGTCACAGTAATGGTGAGGCACTAAGCAGGAGACTTCTTCATGAACTTTCTGCCCCAAGAAGGGTTTTCTGCAGTGACCTCCATGGAAACCACCTCAGAAACGCTCAGGTACAAAACCTAGTGTGAACACAGAACACAATGCCTAGGTTGGATGAGTCAGGTACACTCCCGACTGGCTCACGACATTCACCACCTCCCAGATATACTTCAATAATAACACTAATGGTTGCAAGAAGCACCTTTGTTGTATCTCAATTATTTTTACCCCCAAATTGCAGAGACTCAGAAGAATTTACTGACTGCTTGGGTTTTTCTGACTAATTGGGGTAACTCTCTGCTATAACCATTAGGAGACTTAAATATAGCCTCTTCCTCAGAAGCACTCTTTATTGGATCCCCTGTTATCCTTTAAATATCTTGGTGTGCAAGTGGATAAAATTAGAAAGAATTTGTTTGCTTTAAATTACCAACCTCTGCTTGATAAAACTATTAGCCATTTAGCTAATTGGACGGCTCTTCCATTATCATTAATTGGCAGAGTTAATACTATTAAAATGGTTGTTTTATCTAAATGTTTGTATTTATTTCCATGCTTTCCCATCAAGCTACCTAAAAATGCTCTAAAGCTTTGAATTCTGCAATTAGTTTTGTTTTATGGGCTACAAACGGAGTTAAGATTAATCTTAAAACTACAACTACTCTAAGGGGGCAAAGGATTAATTCATCTTTATCAGAAGGTGGCTGAGTGCTGGACCGCGTTGATCAGATCTTGTCCATGATTCCTATAAACCTTCAACAAGAAGTGCCAGAGTCCAAAGGAAAGCAAAGAGAGATCTCTGCTGTACCTTACGACAAACTATGCAGGAAGATTCTTAGCTATGGAGTCAATCACACATCCATTCACAGAGCAAATATTTACTGTGACTCTCTTAAGTGCACCAGTCGCTACATAGGATGTTAAAAGAGATTTTTCAAAGGGGGATGAAATGTGTCTCTGCCCTCAGGAAGTGCAAGTATTAAAGGTAAGGAGGAAATAAGTAACTGGAGGTTAGCTGGTACATGCTAGATTGGGGAAATGACCAGCATGTTGGGACAGGTGATGCCAAACCTGCCTGGTGGATCAAAAAAGCTTACCCAGAAAAGCATACATTTATCATGATTGTGAGAGTTCTCCTAAGAGTTAAAAAGAAGGCTGTATTGTTCCCTTTTGAGTGACTGGGGTCTCTTTTTAAAGGACTGTTAGATTGGCCTGCTCAGCTACAGGGTAACCACTGAGTCTCTTTGAGAACTGAGGGGAGATCACTGTGGAGAGGGTTAGTGCTTCAGCAATACACTCAACTAAGTTTCACATGATCTCAGTGAGTGTCGACACTGGGGTGTGAGTGGGATCGCGGTGTGAGTGCATAAACTTCTGGATGGCTCAGAAATGGTCCCCAAAGAGTTTATTTCCATGTTAATGCTAACCTGGAGAAGGCCTTCCAACAGTGTGACAGTGCTTTCTCTCCAGCACTGGCCTGTTCCAGGTGTACATGTCTCTCTCTCTCTCTCTCTCTCTCTCTCTCTCTCCTGTGTGTGTGTGTGTGTGTGTGTGTGTGTGTGTGTGTGTGTGTGTGTGTGTGCTGGCATCTATGTACATGGATGCACACTCCCCATGCATGTGGAGGACAAAGGTCAACATTGGGCATCTTTCTCAAGCATTCTTTACCCTATTTGTGTCACTCTTTTTTGTCACAAGGACTCTCACTGAACCTACATGGAGCTCACCAATTCAGTTGAACTGCCTGGTCAATGAGCTCCAGGGATCTACTTGATTCCGTACTCTCAGTGCTGGGATTCCAGATATATACTACAATGCCTGGCTTTTTATGAGTGCTAAGGATCCAAATTAAGGTCCCCATGCACTTTGCATACTGTACCACCATCCCCAGTCCCTTGTTCCAAGGTTTTATACCTTAGACAAGGGCATATAGATGTAATTCATTTGCAGATTATACCAATTGAAGAGAAAGATCTCTAGTATAATGATAGATAAATTAAGGGTTTATAAACATCTTAAGAGCTTTGAATTCAAAGTCAAGATAATCACATATACCTAACCAAGAAAGAAAGCACTGTCTGCTCATCTTGTTATCACTTGCTAAAACACGGGCAGGGAAACCCTGGCTTAATAGTGTATTGTGAATCAGGAAATACCAGATTTTGAATCAAAAGCCAACGAAAAAATAAAATCAAAACACCAAAGTCATAACTAGAATGTTGGATATGTAATTTCAAGCGCCCTAAACTCTCTCAGCCCCAGTTTTTCTATCTTTGTGGACTGGATATTTATTCTCCCAATCCAAATATTAAATTACCACCCCAATATAACTATATTAGAAGGGGTCCTTTGGAAGACAGTTAGGTCAGAAAGTTGGACCCATTGTGGATGGTATTGGTGTCTTCATGAAAAGAGCCAACGTGTGCTCTTCACTGAAAAGAGAAGTGTCAGTTTGCATCCTGGAAGATATCCCTCACCAGAACTCAGCCATGCCAGAACAGTTGTCTCAGACTCTCAGTGTCCAGAACTACAAGAAGCAAATTCCTGCTGATCATAAGCCATTCGGCCTGAGGCACTTTGTCATAGCACCTCAACCAATTAGACACTGTCCACAAACCAAAAGCGTAATGTAAGCTGACAATGAGTATTGGACATGTAGAAAGAGCTTTGTAAATTATGCAAAAATTATCTTTTTCTAATGTTCATAATAATTAATAGCAGTGACAGCAGTAATAGCAGTAGCCTACATGAATTCCTCGGACCTCTGTGGAATTCTAGCTCAGAGCAAACTAACAATGTGGCATGTCTTTGAGGCCAATATGGACATGGGCTACACACACTAAAAAGGATATCTGCACTACGATCACCTAGAGCCCATCTGAGGTCCTGAGGGGGTTTCAAATCAGTGCTTCAGCGCTAGTCTCTAATGCAGTCCCACATACAGTGGGCACTCAACAGAACTATGGGTTCTATTCATCTTAACAAAGATGGCAGCAAGTCTATTACTCTGTGATTAGTGTCTAAAGGTATGGAAGCCATCAAAGGCAATTTTAGAAACGGAAAGATTTCTCGTGAAAATGCAATGACTCATGATCATCCTATTGGGGTGTCAGAGTCAGAAGACCCCTACACAGGAACGGGGGAGGGGGCATGTTTGTCATTTCCCAGCATCCTCTGCAAGCAGCACATGTGAAAGAATTACTCTGCTACTCCAGAGGACACACTGGGACAGGAGGGTAGAGGTTGCTGGAAGTCATAATTCGGAGCAATAACTGGAAGCAATCTCTAAAATTAGGAGCCCTCATGGGAATAGGCGGGCTTTTGAGTCAGAATGCTGAAGAAGAATGTTCTGGAAGAGATTTCTGACACATAGAACAGACTAGGTCACAATTATTCCCAATTTTACTCTGGCATTGTTTATGCAGCTCGTTTAAAATGTGAATGCATTAATTGGAATTGGAACCTAAAGACATCAGACCCCCGCTTACCAGCCTTTTGCACTCTTAACCATCTCCTTGGATAGTTCCAATATCTGGAGACCTGCAGCTGAGACTCAGTGGGCTATGTTCATGTAACGATTTCCTGGTAATAAAACAAATCTACCACACAGTTAAAATGAATACCATTCCCTGTCCCATGCTAGAGAGTCACACTCAAATGGGACCGAAGGAACAGAAATTACTACCATTCATGGAGTCTAAAAGACACTGGGCTATGACCTCTCTAACATGCTCCCCAACTGCTAAGGCTGTGGAGACCTGCTCCAACTGTCACTCCTCACTAGTCCTCAGTAGCAGTTGTGAGATACTTGAATGACAGTAATGGAACCTTAAGCAAAAATACGCAGACCTGTTGCTTGTCAAGCATTCTGCATATGATGGCTCTAAAGGAATTAAATAGGTTCATTAAGTGAATATGCTGACTTTTCAGTTGGCTGCATTCTACTATCCTAGAGGATTCTAGTAAATGCACAGATACAAGTATGGAAACGGCAAAGGAACTAATTATTTTAGTTAAATAGTTCCACCATATAAACAGACTTCAAGGCTGTGATGAATTAACAATGGAATGTGAAACATTCCAAGAGTATTTCAGAAATATTTTCATTTAGACATAGTCCGTTCTCGGAAGGCGTGAACATGCCACTGAAAACATGAGCCCGTCCCTCTTACAGTTCCCTTTTAGAGTATTTCACTCTGAAATAAAGGCAAGGAAGTAGTCAGATATTTGAACTCTGACCCACCATCAATCAAGTCTGGCAGCCATCACTGGGGTTTTTAGTGTGTATTGTCCACGCATGAGTGTGTGAGCAAGAAGGTGTGTATATGGGAGTGTGAAAGCTGAAGGACACAGGCCGAGTTTGGGTGCTTTGTTTTGTTTATTTCATTTGGATTTCTGTGGTCAAACTCAGGTCTTCACCCTTATACAGCAAGCGCATCACCAACCAAGCTGCCTCCCCAGCCCACTTTCATTAGTGACAGTCTCCCACCCCAATCAGCTAAAGAATCATGTTTCACTTAAATAACCCAGCATCTAGACCTGCAGGGCCTCTTTTCCTTTCCCCACCCTTTGTCACTTAGACCCAAAGTCAAGCTTTCTATGAATTTTTTAAAGGAAATGGCTGGTGGGGGTGGGGGTGGGGTGGTTATTTCGCAGCAGTTAAAATGTGACTTTTTGCATTAGGGTTCCCATGCCCATTTTCCTTAGTCCAGGGAAGACAGGCTCAGAGAACAGCTGCAGCCCCAGATCTGTTTGGTTCCCACAGACAGATGAGGCCTGGAGGGACCGAGAGCCTCTCACCGACTCAGCTTATGAGATATAGGTTAAAGATTAAGATGAAGAAAGATAACTCTGCAGCAATGGCGGAAGAACATGGGATGTCAAGACACCCTCCATGACTCAGACGGCAAACGAGCCTCAGCTTCAGCTCTGCTGTAGGAAGTGAAGAGTAGTGTTCAGTGTTGAGATCCGTTTGCTAATTCCGGTAGGTTCCCATCCACAGAGAGTAAATGCGGGCTAAGGGGGACCATGTAGTTTGGAGAAGATCACATTGTATTTTTAGATACATATTGGCAAAGCCAATGAAATTATTATAAGATACTTTTTCCCCCATGGTGCTTTCTCAAAATGCAGTCTGTAGGATTATAGTAGGTTAAAAGAAACAACTTAATGGGGCAATTATTTTTTATCATCAAAGATGTTTTACTTTAATAACCGTAACAGATGCATTGGTTTAGGGCAAACTCGATAAGCAAATCTCCCTCTCAAGTGTGCATTGACATAGTTCAGATCTTTCTCTACAAGGCATCTTCTCTCCCTCAGCCCTGCCTACTGGACAAGGTTTACAGATTATCTTCTGTAGTGCCTGCGAATTCCCTGAGGGACAGAGCTGGAGAACCAATGCTATGACACCAAAGAGTCAGCTTCGTCTACCTCACAGGACAAGAAAAGGCTGAATGGCCACCGATGAGCAGACTCTCCCTCCAAGTAGTAAAAGACAAAGCGAGAAGGCATCACAGGAGAGGCTCAGAGACATCAAATATACCTTCCCTGCTCCTCCAGACCAGCAGGAGGGACTGGTGTCCAGACCTTTATGCTCACCACAGTGCTCTCAACTTTCTCCCCTTCGGACAGAGCCAAACTGTCTCCCCAGTCTTCTTATGACCTGATTCAAGGCACTGTTTCCTGGAGCAGTTCAGTGGAACTAGTCATGTATTCTGTCTTCCCCTACCTTGTCACGGCCAAGTCCTTCCACCCTCCATGAAAATCCATTCACTTCTGACTCTTTGAGAGGGCAGGAAGGTAGGTATCTGGTCCCTTCTCATCATATGTTCCAGCCAGGACAGTACAGGTAGCCTGTCATGAAGACACTGCACAAAGCTATGATATTTGCCCAAGATGAATGGATGCAGAGATGGGATAGGGCTTCTCTGTACCAGTTACCACCCCAGGGGCTCTTTCTGGAGCATGTAACTTTATTTGGACAAAGCTATAGAGCTGACAGTCTCCTCTCTTTAGACACAAGCTCATGAGATACGGAGATCAGCTTCCTCTAAGCAATTAGCAAACAAGAAGACTGAGGCAGAGAAAAAGTAAAGTTGCCCCAGAGATTGCTATAAAATAATATTGCCCAAAGATCAGTTTTCAAAGCAATAGTGTAATCATACACACTTTTAAATGAAACTTGATTTTCAAAATATAATTTCAGTTTTCCCACAGGGCAAGGTTTAGACAGGGGGAGAACCTGTCAAGAGTAATGTCTAATGGAAGAAAGGCATGAAACCAGAGCCTCCACACGCGTACCTGGTTGTTAACATACTCAGTTTCTCAATCTGGAACATTCTTCGCTGGCTCTGAAGCTCTGCAAGAGAGTTGAGCACGGGTTCTAGTGGCTTCAACATCAGACAACAAGCCAAAGACTGAAAACTTTCCCCCAGTGGACAGCTCACTGGAGAGATGGCTTCATGTGGAACGTAAAAAGGTGTCCAGACGAGTACAGAGATTAGTATATTTCAGGAAACTGACTTGGCTAAAAAAAAAAAAAAAAGTGTGGGAGCTTTGCATGTTCCCATCTAAAAGCCAGTGCTGTGGTGACTAGCTGTGCCAAGCTCGGACGAGGTCCCCAGGAGCAGAAAGCATGCCTGTGCACATTGATCATGCCTGTGCACACGGAGGCCAGTCGAGCTCCTCAGATGGAAGACATCTCTATGAGGCCGGTGGATGTGCATTTGATAATCTTTGACATATGTTTAATATTTCGATTTCCAAGATTACTCATGTTCATATCCGCTGTACATCTTACTCCTTGACTTTCCTGCGCACAGGGAGATGTGGGTTTGGACACGTTTCAAGCCAGATTTGTTCCCATTGCTTTACTGCTGCTAACCTCGGGGTCGGTGAGAGTCAGAAAATCATCTGCTTCTTTCTCTGCTGAACTTGGAACCCAAAACTTGCAATTTTGTTTTAAAAGGAGGAAAGAAACACACAGATGAATAATGAGAGCAGTAAAAACCGAATGTGTGGTTCTGAGCCCGTTTAATTTTTCTTAAGTGACAGTGTTGTTAATGCTATGAAATATTTTCTTTGATAAATGTGAGTTAGCTAATTTGCATGAATGGCTAGTCTGTCATTATTTTCGTCTGTTGAGTTATAGGGTTTTTTTTTTAATGGCTTCTTTTCTGTGCAGCTTTTAATACATTGTTATTATATGTGATCACTGAACTCTACTAAGCACATTGAAAACACGGGTTTCATCTCTTTAAAATAAGTGGAAATTAATTTTGAAGAAGTAATTTATGTAATAATGAAGTTCTTCAGATAAATGTATTTATAAGGAAAAGCCATTTACACATTATTCCGTATTCTATTTTCTGCCCAAGTCAATCACAGAAAACTTGGAAGATTTTAACTCAAGCCTTCTAAAGACTCCTCTTTGCTTGGCTTCATTAATTCTGCAGTAACTGAAGAGGGGGTGTTCTCAGAAATCTCCCTCAGACACCACAGTGAACTGAAGAGCTGAAGGAAGTTCATTTAACATAAACTTAGAGTTTTGCTACATTCCCGAGAGCTAAATAATACTGTCAGTGGTACCCAGAGCAGCGCCAGCGACCTTCCTTTGGAAGAATGAGCCTTCCAAAGTGGGGAGGATTTGTAGCCCAAGCATCAGCCCATCTTCCTTTCCTTCCTCACTTGACCTCAGCAGCTCCTGGAACTTTAAAGTCCCAAATTCCCCAAGTACATACCAACAGCATTCACTCCTGACGCACACCTGTGGCTAAAGGGCTATGATGGAGTTGTAACATGCCAGTTAACTGCTTCAGAGTCCTAACCTTTGGAAACTAGCATCCTACTGACTCCAGAGGTGCCATGTCATCACTGTCACAGTGGAGTAGTTAACAAGGAAGTGTCTATTGACTGTCTTTTGTCATAAATGACAAAATGCTAAGGCAATGGAATATGGCACACAATTTTGACTTACAACACTGGTATAGTCAAGGTGGATAGCTGCAGGCAAATGTAGGCAAAAAACAAAAACAAGAAACAAAACAAACAAACAAAAAAACCCTGAGCTCAAGTCCCCATTGGCCACCTACCTGCTCTCTTATTGCCTTTAAGTAGCTCTGTACTAGAATGAGTGAACTCCCTATGTTAACTATTGTTAGTAATGATTTTATTAAATGTGGGAAATAAGACCTATATTATAGGCAGCCCTAACATTCCATAGATCCAAACAAAGCAAATGGTACTCAGGTGGTGGCTTCCACAACTCCCGAGATCTCGTTAGAATGGTGTTCATTCAAATGCAAGCCATCAATCAGAGAAGGCATTGCCTCTTTTCATTTGCGTGTGCCGAACAGTACCTGCATCTGCAAGTCTGCTACGTCTTTATCTCCTAGTGCCTCTGACAGTCACTCAGATCATATCCAGTGTTCACATGCTTCTCAAGTGTAAGCCTCTTACTATGGGTAATCCTCATTGTTGACTTGACTGCTTTTAAAATCGCTATGGGAGCACACCTCTGGGTGTGTCTGAGAAGGCATTTGCTGAAAGATTTAACTGAGAAGGGAGGGGTGGCAGCATCCCATTGGCTGGAGTCCTGACCTGAATAAAAGGGAGGAAGAGAGCTAAGCAGTGGTGACACTCATCTCTCTCTGCTTCCTGCAGATACAAGGCAACCGTCTCCCTCTAGTTCCTATTGCCATGCCTTCCTGACTTTAAGGACTGTGCCCTCAAACTGTGGGCCCAAAAAAATCCTTCTGTAGTGAGAGATCTTACTAGGTTCCTATGGCATTGACCATGCCCGTTTTGGCGTGGTCACAGGTGTGTACATGAGCATGTGGGATTTAGGTCTGAGGTGAAGGACAGGTCAGGTCTAGGAGGGCAGCTGAGACTGGATCCTTGGAGTGTTGATCCTGGGTTATCAGTTTCGCATGTAAGTTATTGCTCTCCAATAAAATTAACTTACTTCATCCCAATCCCTTGTATTGTAATTTGTACTACCATATCCTTCCTTTCTTCCTTAAGTTGTGTTTGTTAGATATTTCCTCAAGCAATGAAAAAATCAACTAGAACACCTTCATTTCCAGTGCAAGATCAAGGCTGAAACTAAAATACCCTGGGGATTGTGAAAAGTGTAGTTGTCCTGTCAGTTGGAAGCAGTAGAGCAGGGATAAAATTGTCCCTCTGATCTACATGGCAATGTGGCTTAACATGACAAGTAAACTTTTCTGAGCTTCAGCCTATTTGTGAAATAAGAAATACAGAAAATACAAGACTTATGTCCTCTAGTTGTATTGTGTCAAGAGCCAAGTGGGACGGCATAAATACATCTGATACTTTACACATTTCCTGGGTTACCTTTGTTACTTACAATGAATAGTATAGTCACCCATCAATGAACCTGAATGCTTTATAAAAGTAACTATAGACCCAGACCAGAGGTCAACATCTTCAGGTGCTCTTGAAATACTGCACAGCGTTCTGCTAACAACTGTCCAGTGGACAAATTCCTTAAATTTGTGTATACAGGTTCTTCCAGTTAGATCATTAACTACCTAAATGCCAGAGACACCCTGTGCCCCAGTCTCTACACCAGGCTTTCTTCTCAAAATCTAGCACAGAAATTGATGTGCATTTTTAGCACAACACAATAAGTCACCCTGACCCCAAGGTCTGTGACACAACATGGAGACCCTCTTACTGCCAGACTTCCCTGGACCCCAGGCTCTTTGAGTTCTAGCCTGTACCCTCAGCCCAGGTCCCACTTTCTCCTAGGGTTAGAGTGTCAGCCTTCTGCTTCATTTCTGTGTCCCTGGGTCCAGTTATGGTCATTAAAGCTGAGCCTTTGCTTTTGTCTGGTCCTTCCTCAAATGGGTAGGGTTTCCTCTCTCATCCCCAGTCTGGTGTTTGAGGCAACAGGATCCACTTACTCTTTCTAATGACCATCAACTTCCTGCCTGACCTTCTAGGTATGTGCTTTTATGTGCTCAAGGTTATTGACAGTTATTTGCCAGGATCAAAGAGCAGCTTATGACACATGCTTCCTTGTGTCTACAGTGTCTAAAGCACTCCATGTCAGACTAATCAGAGAACATCAGCAAAGAGCTATGGATTGATCCAGAATAGAATAAAAGGTGGTCTCATATAAGTATTATATTTAAGTTTCTTAGATTTTTAAGTCTGAGGTTCTCAGCATGTCAGGGGCCATGGAAATATACAGCATATGGCAATTGATAATTCTCTGATGGAGGTTAATCCTTTTCAGGTAAGTCCTGCAGGACCATCAACTCTCAAAACTGTTGTCTGCTTTTACTAAAGCAGCCTGGTGTCTCCCCAATATCTGCATTGTAGTGTGTAATCTCATGGGATGTGTATATGTAATCTCATGATTATATCTCAATCTTATGGGCACATATATCTGTGGATAATCAGGAAGATGATTTTTATAACTTACACACTTAGCTCCGTTTTTACCTCAGAGTAAGTTCAAACTAGGCTAAAGACTTTCTGTAAGTAGACCATAAATTTAAAACTTCACAGCTATGCACAAGATCAGAGTTGCAGATGTCTAACAAGGTTGCTACACAAAGCACCCTATAAAAAGCATGCCAAGTCTTCACTTGCCAAGTCTGCTGATAATAGACCTATGTCTCAGATTTGTCACTGGTCACTGCCCCCACCCCTGGTCTGTTCACAGTCCTGAAACCTTGAAACTCTTGTGTTGCCATGGTAAATTACTCCAGTACTTATCGCTTACCCTAGGAATGGGCTTTTGACCAATGAGTGGTAACTCTTGTAATTTCTTTATCACTTCAAGACTCCTGAGACAAAGAAGAATTTTTAGGGAAGCTAGGAGAAATTAGACTTAGGACAGGAGAATTAGAATAGAAACAGAACAATAAAGAAACTGATTCAGCAAAACAGAGGGGGGATATTCTAAGAAAAAAAAAAACCCCTTTTGCTTGCTGTAGCATCTTGGGGAAGGACCCAAAGGCTCTTGATATCAGCCCATAAAACCCAACATCTTTGTTTATTTGTTTGTTTTGACATAGGATCTTATTCTGTAGCCCACACTGACCCTTGAGCTTGTGACAACCCTCTGCTCTAAGCTTCCCAAGTGCTGGGATCACAGGCGTGATCATGGCATCTTTTTATTAGACAAACAACTTTATAATCCTTTTTGTAAAATCCCGAGCATAAATAACACATATGGTTTGTTATCCACATGCATGGCTTTACATAGTGATATAATTATAAATATAATTTGCAAGAAGAACAAAAGAAATCAGTTCACCATAACATGTACATTTAGATACGACATTCAGAAAGCATGACGAAGCAGTAAATGCTTTCAAGTCCTTAGACCCCTGGACTGGTGGAACACTGCTATTTCAGAAGTATAACTGCCAGGAATGTGGCCTTTCTTTGTCCAAGTCTTGGCAAAGTTCTGAACAAGACAAAATATAGTCTTCCCCTAATTTACATGGAAGCTAGAAATTCATGGAAAACTTATTGTGTATTAAAATTAATCAATGAAGTATGTAAATTAGAGTTGGGCTTCAGGCTTTGGTAATTATTATTCACTTGCAGGCATGACTGGCAAGACCTTCAGAAGTCATGTGGGTTGCTGCATGTTCTTTCATCACATGGAGCTGTTTTGTGTATAGATGTCCAGTATCTCTGGCTCCAACCCAATACTTCGACATGTGGGAAATTCTGATGGGAATACTCAAGTCCCTCCATAGTACGCTGTACCACCACCATGGAAAAACCATTGATCTTATGAACTCATTCACAACTTCCCTGCATCAGAAGCCCTCTTAAGGGATCTGACCTCAGGGCTCTGGTCTTGAGTTCCTTGAGAAGACCTTGACTGCATGCTTGACTTTGAGGTTGCTATATCCAATAAGTCTTGGTGTTCAAAGTACTAAGGCTCAGCTGTGCAGTGGAACATCCAGAGTCCCTGCAGCCAAATACCAAGATTAGGAAGCAAAGTCAGCTGCCTTTCCTCTCAGCATCACATGCTTTGAATCCACTACATGGAAGGGTTGACAGTAAATATGTCCACTGCATGCAGAATCTGAGTTTATTTCTGAGACCCCGTTTCTTGTCTCTCAACCCCGTCCTTCCCACCCCTCGTAGTCTTCCTCCTGACACAGCTCAGGAGCTCAGGATGCTCAGGAGCTCAGGAGCATCCCAACCCTAGTCCACCTTTCTGTGAACCTTCAAGTGTGTTCAGCATTTTGACACTGAGGATACATCATCATTTACAAAGCTACCAAAAAAATTAAAAGTGTAATAATCAAACAAGAATGTCTCATAATAGGATAAGTAGATTTACGGCATTCACAGCTATCCTGGGGGCATGTGCAGCCCCAAATTCCTCTTCTCAACTTGCCCCCTGCTTCGTTTCTCCTACAGAACTGCTATGGGATAGCTGTAGGCCAGGCTGTATGCCACGGCTGTCCTGCTGCCCCACTCCCACCCCCCACCAGCCTAGAGTTCTGCTCAGGAGCCACTCCAGAGAATTCATTTGCATAGAGACTTATTCACACAGCCACACCCTCTGCTTGATAAGAGTCTCTTTCAGCACCATCTCTGGCCATGTGGCAGCTGCTTCAGCTTGTGGGCCTTTTCCCTTGCCTTCCACCAGCCAGGACTTTTCTCTTGTTTCACTCATTAAAGGGTTAACAATGCTAGCAGTTTTGAATGTAAATATCACTTCCTCCAGAAAGTTTTCCTGGGTGATCTCCCCCTTTGAGTTCCTGAATCACTTTCACGGTGAGCCTCCTTTGCTTTTAGCCTTGAAGAAAAAGGTCATTGGAGGATGGTTTAATTTTTTATACTTTATGTGTATAGGGGGGTTTTGCCTGCATGTATGTCTTGTCCCCCCACCACACACACACACACACACACACACACACACACACACACACACACACACACACACACAGGGCCTGCAGAGGTCAGGGAGGGCATCAGATCATCCTCACAGGTAGTTGTGAGCCTCCTTGTGGGTACTGGGAATTGAACCTGGGTCCTCTGGAAGAGGAGCCAGTGTTCTTAACTGCTGAGCCATTTCTCCAGTTCCACCGTGGGATTCTTTTGCATCCCCAGTGGCAGATAGAAGCTCAGTGTATGAGTATAACTTTCCAACATGGTTTTTATAAACTTGAAATAAAATGGATGGTAGACTAGGCTTGTGTTTGAAATTCTTGGTGAGGACCTTCCCTAAGCCTCTCCTTCAGACGCGCTTTCTTTCCACCCAACTGCCCTAGCCTTCCCTCAGGAAAGCCACTGGCTCAGTCAAGCACGTGCCTCCTTTCAGTTCTAACGTTACTACATTGAAAGTAGACAACCAGCTTCACCGTGCCTCTGAAAACATTAACTAAGACAATAATAAATTAACACAATAGCCAACTAATAGCACTGTGATGCTTTCGTGTATGAATTGGAATGTGAACACTGAGATTTTCATTTCATGGTTGAAAAATACATGAGTTGACCCAAATACTAATTTCTGCATTTCCATCATTTACATATCATGGGTCAGTAATCATTTCTTGCCTAAGTGGCTTTCCAAATGAAAAGCTGTAATATTGTAATGGTTTATCATATTTACAAACATCTCATTGTGCTACCCACTCTGTACTCTGGATTAGCAAACTCACAGGGAGCATTCTCTGCAAAGACAGGAGTGATGCCTGAACAGCTTGAGCAAATTCCCTGAGGAGAGAACCATTTGTTTTCCTAGCTCTAATATTTCTGAGTCTTGGAACCTTGACTCCATGGGGACATCTTCCAGCCAACCCCTTTCTCCTGTGTGCTATTGGTCAACAGAGGCCAGGGATGCACTCTGCCTGTGTGGTGGCATCCTTCCCTCCCTGCCGGCTTTGAACTGGGAGTGCTGAGAGCTGGTAGAATAGCTCAGAAGGCTAATGTAACCTGATGCTTCTTTTAGCCATTCCCAGCAACGTCAAGTATATGGTCTAAGGTGATTTTTTCCCTCATTTTAGTGCTGCTGTGATACAAATCAGTACATGACTTAACCAGCCTTTCATTTAAGCAGCGTTTCTGTCCCTGCCCCAAGTTAACTGCTACTTTAGGGATCACACCCCTGTCTTTAGCTACCACCTCTCTTCAAAATGTATATTTTTAAAGGATAACACAGCAGAGCCATAGATTAAGGGAACCCTTATGTAACAATTACCCCCGTCCCAGGAGTTTACACTTCTGCCTTGCTCTTTAATTATGACTTGGGTTGAATGTCGAAAGCCAGCCTCTGTGGGGACAGTCAGCCTCTGCCATCACTCCTGTTCATACTCAGCCCTAGATGTTCTCTGGCCAGCATCCCCTTGGCAGGGCTTCTGTGGCTCCCACTATGGCACACACTCTTAAAAACAAAACTAAAGAAAAAGAGTTGAGGTCATTTATTGGGTTGTCCTGTAAATCTGATTTGGGGACTAGAAAAGGATGACTCTGTGTACTTCCCACCATGCATTTTCTAACGTCTAGGATAGTATACAAGAATCAAGGTATGGGGGGACTTAATTAACCAAATTTCATGCCACTGGCAGCAGTATGAGAGTGGAAGGCACAAAGACTATGACATGGACAGGACCAGACAGTGCAGGGGTGGGGCGACTAGCTGTTAGCAAATAGTTTGCAATGGTTGCTCTGGCTCTGTGTTCTCCCCTTATCCAGGTTTTTAAAAGTTCAGTGTGTGTGAGTGTGATTTGTATGTATATATGGTCCCAAGGTGAGGGCAGTGGTAAGGAGAGCAGGCATAAAGAGAGCAATGATAAAGGACTGTTTGCATCCCAGCATCCCCTTCCTGTAGCTGGCTGCAGCTTTGCTGGTGAGATGCCACAACAAAAGTGAGCTCATGCCTGTGTGCTTCTATCTCGCAAGGTTCCTGGATGCCAGATGGGCACTCTGTGACTGTGTGAGCGTGGATTATTTCATTTCCTACATCTGGGACTCCAAATGGCTGCCCAGAATGCCACAGCAGAGAGGCACTGCTTCTCATCTGGGGGGACCTGCCTTCACCAGGGAGCCCAGCAGAGCAGACGGGATGAGGTCAGAGTCCTTACATTGCCATACACCACAGCCGTCCTGGAGAAACTAGAACTCCAGAATTAAGTAGTAGGAAATAAGATATGACAGCTGTCATTTAAAAGCATAAAGGACCAAGGAACAACCAAATGAAAACAAACCCTGTGCACTGGCCTTGGAAGGTTATTGGGGAACATTTGATTTCAACTTTGAAATCCTGTTGTGACTTCCTAATCAGGCACCTCTAGGCAATTGCTAAGTGGTACACACAAGTGAATGGAAGTAGTCTCAGAATACCAGCATATAGCACAGCCTGTTGGCTTCCTAATCACTTTATTTTAGCTAATGGGATGGGGTGGGTCAGTGTGAAATAGCAAGGGCATTCATACTGCATCAACATTGAGGGTCCCAAGAGGCAGGATGGTTAATGCCTTCAGTGGAGGCCCAGAGAAAGGAAGCACTCCATGCTTTGGGGTCTACTGAGGACTTTACTGTCACCACCCAGCCTCACAAACAGTTATCCATGTCACTCAGTTTATCCTACAAAGGAGGCTTGTTTTTCTTTTTTAAACAAGAATGTGTGAGTTATTATTATAAAAAATCTGACAGTTGACTTAACTGTTTTTGCATAAGATGTTTACAAACCACAGCAGACTAGGGAGGGGGCATTTATGCATTTTCATACCCTGCCTGGTTTAAAGCTGCAATTTTCTATGAGGACAACAGAGAAAAAAACATGCCTTACGCTGCTTATATTAATTACATTTTTTCATTACCCGTCATGTTTTCTACAGGCTTGTGTATTATTACTGCAAAATGTAATGAAATAGAAAAGGAAAAAAGAATGGACTTCTGGGAAATTTTCCAATTCTTGAAATGCAATGTTAATTGAGAGCTATTTTTAGGGCAGCACAGATAGTGCGGGACCCAGTGCCATCAGTACAAATGGGTCCAGCCCAGGTGCAGCCTCCCGGATGACAATCCCAGCTCTGCAGCTGGAGAGCCCAAAACCTCCCTCTTGCTGTTTGCCAACTCTAGAGAAGGGCATGGAAGGATGGGTATAGATGAGCTTCTCACAAAGCTCACCAAAGAGAGGCTCACAGGAGAGGAGAAGCTCACAGGACAGGGGAAGCTCACAGAAAAGGAGAAGCTTACAGAAGAGGAGAAGCTCACAGAAGAGGAGAAGCTCACAGAAGAGTTCCAGCTCACAGAAGAGTGGAAGCTCACAGAAGAGTTCCAGCTCACAGAAGAGTGGAAGCTCACAGAAGAGAAACTCACTGAAAGCTCAGAAATCTCAGGCTGGTGTAATGGCTGGTAGTCCTTGCCACCCTGTCTCCAACTGCCACACTCCCCCAAGCCCCAGCCCCAGAATGAAGGAACTTATTCAACACTTGAGGCATAATGAAATGGTTCCCAGCCTTGAAGATGAGGAATTCAGAAAATGCTCATGGAGTGGCAAAAACAAGACCTGTCTGTTTTGTTTGGGTTTGGTTTTTGATTTTTAAGAATCTTATTAACAAAGCTAGATAACAACGGGCTGCCCTACCAAGGACATGGGGGAAGTGTTTTTGAGAACCAGGAACTTGATGAGTTAGACAAAGAGAATTCAGTTCACTTTTTAATTATTTTTTATTTTTATTTGCAGTTGTGTGTGTGTGTGTGTATGTGTGTGTGTATGTGTGTATGTGTGTGTATGTGTGTATGTGTATGTATGTGTGTATGTATATATATGTGTGTGTGCGTATGTATATATGTGTGTATGTGTGTGTGTATATATGTGTGTATGTATGTGTATATGTGTATATATGTGTGTATGTATGCATGTATGTGTGTATGTATGTGTGCATGTGTATTTGTGTGTGTATGTGTATATGTATGTGTGTATGTATGTGTGTATGTGTGTTACAGTTGTTGTGAACAACCTGAAGTAGGTGCTGGGAACCAAACACTGGTCCCCTCTGCCAGAGCAGTAAATACCCTTAACCCTAAGCCATCTCTCCTGCCCCAATTCAGTTCATTTCATTAGAAAAATAAGCTAACCCTATGGAACTAGTCTGCTGCCAATGTATGGATGCCCTGTGGATTCCCTTGTGCCCCAGAATTCCACTTCCTAATGCCAGAGTAGAACTAGCCCTGAAATTGACAGAATGGACACATAATAAACACAGTTACAGTGACCCAGTGTTCTTTCAAAGAAGGTGTCAGGGTGGTTTTAGGAAATTCAGAAGCGCTGAGTTCATTTGAAAGCTCCCTAATTCCACATACTGCAATGAAGCCCTCCTCTTGCCTTAACTGCCCTGGCCAGCCTCTCCCACTCTCCTAAACAGTCAACATTTGAAGTATGTTCTTCAGAGACACATTCAAACAACCGCCACAACTCACTGACTTCCTATAATTCCTATGGTTGCTTCTGCTTGAACAAAGTCAACTCCAATGCCCATGAACATCAGACCAAAACCTTCTTTACAAAGGTGGGCTTGGAAATCCATTCATCCCAGTTATGAGGAGCAGGGAGAACAAAGAAATTGCTCTCCCGCTTTGCTGTTCTCCCAGCTGAGAAACAATACCTGCAGGCCTGTCTTAGCTGTTTAGAGGCTGTTCTTTGAGGGGTGGGGTCATGGTATACATGGAAGTCTGCACATCACAAGAACTCTTCATGAAGTCATCACCGGATATAAGCTGGCCCATTGCCCCCAGGCTATTGCTTTAGCCTTAATTGACACATTCATTGGAGCAAAGAGTATAACAGAGAAATCCCAGTGTTCTAAATGACTCTCCACAGCTGAGCACTGTGCAATGACTGTGAATGTCTCCCATAGACTCATGTGTTTGAACACTTAGTCTTCAGTTGGTGGCCCTGTCTTGAAATGTTGGGGAAGATTTAAAAGGTGGCGCCTGGCTGGAGGATGGGGGTCACTCTGATCACCTTCCTTCTCTGTTCTCTATTCCTGACCACAGACCCAATGTGACCAGCTACCTCATGCTCCTATCTTTCCCCACCTTGGTGGAATACATCTCCTTAAACTGGAAGCCAAAACAAAACCTAATTTAGGTTGCTTTTTGCCAGGTATTTGAGAAAAGTAGCAATGCACTAAGAAAGCTACAAAGGCAATTGATAAATATATGCAGGCAAAACACCCATACACATAAAATAAAAATAAACAATTCCTTAAAATTGCAGAAAGAGAAGGCCAACTGGAAAGAGTGCATAAAAATGCAACTTCACAACAGATTGGGGAGTTTCCTAAGGGTGTCCACTCCCCCTGTGGACTCAACTTGAGAAGATTAACCCCATCACTCATGTCTCACCTAACCAGTGTTCGAGGCTAGGTGAGCCAGCCACCATGTCTATTGACATCTGCTCATCATGTGATTGACAGCAGATAACCTTCTAAGGAACCCCTGGTCCTTGCAAGTCATTCTGACTTCTTGACCACTTTCTTGTTCCATATTTTTGCATCTTTGGGATTCTGCACTTGATTTAATTAATAGAGACCTAATTTTCATATCCTTTTTTAAAGATTTTATTTATTTATTATGTATACAACATTTTGCTTCCATGTATATCTGCACATCAGAACAGGGCACCAGATCTCATAACGGATGGTTGTGAGCCACCATATGGTTGCTGGGAATTGAACTCAGGACCCCTGGAAGAGCAGTCAGTGCTCTTAACCTCTGAGCCATCTCTCCAGCCCTCATATCCTTAATATATCAGAATTGTTCTTTGAAAATGCTAGTCCACCCTGATTTTTCTTCTAATTTTCATCTCCAGGACCATCCTGTTTTCCTTTCTTAGAGTCCACTCCACTATTGTCATTGGAATAGACTGAAAAGTTAAAATATTCAACAGACTAACACGGTTTCACAAGTGTTATTTTAAAATTAATTGTGTATATGAATATATATATACACACATATATGTCACAAAATAGTTCATAAAAGTGAATGAAGTAAATAAAATGGGGCTAACAAGCTGGCTCAGTGGGTAAGGGTACTTGTCACCAAGCCTGGTAGCCTGAGTTCAATCTTGGGACTCACACAGTAAGAGAATTAGCTCCTAAAAGTTGTCCTCTAACCAGCAATGGACACCATTGCATACACACACGTGCATGTGCATGCAAACACACACACACACACAAAATAGATGTATAGGTAAATTAATAAACATAGTAAAAATATGTAAGTATTTACAATAAATACCATAATCCTTTACTTCTGCCCTCCTGATATACAATCTCTTTTCCCAGAGGGCATCATTTTTATTTAGAGGTGTGTGTGTGTGTGTGTGTGTGTGTGTGTGTGTGTGCAGGTGTGTTACATTGTTTTGGTGCCTGCCTTTTTAATTCTAATAGAGTTCTCTTTTCTTTATTACATCTCAACACTGTTTGCTTCCTGGCCTGAGTGACAGTTAACATCCCGTGACATTTCCTCCTTCCACCTTACCACCTTCCTGTCCCAAATATGAATAGTTGAGGCTTAGTGTCTCTTCTTCCTTGTGTCTGTGATGTTAAATAACATTTCTGATGTCATTTGTTTTGGTTAAGGACACTGTCCCTCACTTTCCCTCCTCCTCCATACCCCATTCCAAATTTCAGCGTCTGTCACTCTACTTGCCCATTTATGCTGTCAAAACTGATAGCATGTATGAGCTTTTCCGTGATTATGATTAAGCCTTCTGTGGGTTCGTCTAAACACTGACTTTAACAATAACCCACAAATCCAAAAATGGAGTCTTTATGGTCACATCAATATTTTCATTTGTGGCCCAGTCTCGTCCCTCCTTGGGGTATCCACTGGGCTTCTCTTATTTCTGCCCCTATCTGGGTTGCCTGTTTCTTACCTGCTGCTCAGCTGTTCTCCAGGGCCTTCTCTCTCTGCTCTTCCAGGTCAGAGCCACTGTTCCTGCCTCCTGTGTTATACTGGTAACATTTCCCATCACTTTGGCCATTACTAACAAGAAGCAAAGTGGGTAAAGAAACATTTGTGGTAGCTTGTGACTTGAGGGTGTCATTCACCATGGTGGAGAAGGCACAGTGTGGAGGTGGTTCACAGCTGTGGTGGTAGGTATGGGAAGTTGCGTGTTCGTATGTTTGCAAACCAGGAAGCAAAGGGAGGAAGTTCAGCATTCTGCCGTCTTTCTTTCCTTCCTTTATTTAGTCTGGAAGCACAGTCCATGAAATGGTACCTCCACACTCAGTTTCTCCTTTCTGAAAGAGTCTGCAAGCACACACCAAAGCTGGGAATCATTAGTTCCCTGGGTGTTTTTATTGAGAAACAATCAAGTTGTCAATCAAAAACTCCACCCTCACTCATGGCTTCTGCTTTTTTAGTGTTTTCTCTTTTGCTGGGCTTCACCCTTAATAATTTTCTCTGTGAGTATAAGCTGTAACTTATTTGACATGTTTTCCCTTCTTTATTTAACTACTGGTTTGGCTAAACATAGGATACTATGATGAAAGTTTCTTCCCTACAGAATTTTGGTATTCCATTGTCTTCCAGCATCCAATGTTGCTCTTGAGAAGTCAAAGGATATTCTGAGTTTGACTTCCCAAACTCCTCTGTAAAATCTGTCAGGAGTTTCTCCTTGTCCTTGGTACCTTGAAGTTTCCTAGGGGTGTTCTTCAGTGTGGATACAAGCTTGTGTAAGGGAACTTGAATAGAAAGATCTGCTTCACTCTGTCTCCTCTGTAAAACATACGAAGCAAGAGCCATATTTTGATTACTGCAACCCACTTTGATATTAGGGAAGTAATAAATCATAAATGCATTTTAACATGATTTTCTTAGATCTGAGAAATTGGACTTAGAGTGTGGAGTTCAAATATTTATAACCAAGTTAATACACACATCCTCTTGGGACGATGTGAAAGTCACTGATTTTATACTTTAAAGAAGAGAACTCTCAAAGGCTGTGGAAGAGAAAGCTATTCATTCCCTGTTGGTGAAGGAGAAGAAAGAACCATATCAGAAGGAAAAAAAATGACTAAAACTTTTATATTTTCTTAGACTTATAAATAACTCAGATATGTTTGACATCATTTTAAGAGACTGATGGATATAATCACAGGTTTAAAGAAATGTTTATTCTGTTTGACTCTGTGTGTGTGTGTGTGTGTGTGTGTGTGTGAGAGAGAGAGAGAGAGAGAGAGAGAGAGAGAGAGAGAGAGAATGTGTCTTTCTGTGTATGCGTGTGTGTGTGTGTGTGTGTGTGTGTGTGTGTGTGTGTGTGTGTGTGTGTGTGTGTTTGGGTACATGTGCTACACATGTTGGTTGTCTTCCTCTGTCACTCCCCACCTCATTTTTACACTTAAGATCTGCCATTAGGTCACCGTTTCAGCTATAGCAGCTTGACAGTGAGCCTGGGATCCACCTGCCTGCCTCTCCCTAGTGATGGGATTACAGGTATGTGCCACCATACCCAGCTTCCTGTGTGTGTGTGTGTGCGTGTGTGTGTGCGTGCGTGTGTGTGTGTGTGTGTGTGTGTGTGTGTGTGTGTGTGTGTGTGTGTATGTTCTAAGATCTTTATGCTTTACTAACTCACCCATTTCTCTAGCCTGGAAGAAAGAGTTTAAAGAAGATTTTCTTGGTATGTTTTGCTACAGTCTCTTGACAAATAGGAAATGGGTCTGAGTTTTAGAATTTATGGCCCTAAGAGCAATTTTGGCTCTGCAGTTCTCGAGTCACATGGTATTTGAACAAATTGCTTCAAGTCAATAAATGGTACGTTCCCTACCTACCCATCCCAACTCTCCTGACGCAATATGAAGGCTGAAGAGTTGTCAGTGTTCTCTGTTTACTGAATCATGACAGGTACAACAAAGTCTTTACTCAATGAGGTAGGATGTTGAGCAAAAAGATGTGTCAACATGCAATTGAAGTTGCATTTCAAGAGCAGAGCTGGGCCCTGTATCCAGGGCTTCCACAAGAGAACCCACAGCACAGCCTTGATCTGTCACGGTAAAGATAAAGAGGTTCCAGAGAAAGGAAGGGAAAGAATTTGTATGAAAGATGAGAGAGAGAGAGAGAGAGAGAGAGAGAGAGAGAGAGAGAGAGAGAGAGAGAGATGTTTTGGGGTTATGCATCTTCAGCCTTTGGAGATGTCAGTGACACCTGAAGAAGCCAAAATGGTCCTCAGAAGCAAGTAATGAACTACATTTAAGAAGAAACTACTCCCAAGGCAAGTGGCCACTAAGAACTTGCTACAGAAACTGACCAGCCATTTTAAAAGGATCTGACTAGAGGGTGGCTTGAGAAAGGACACTGGGAGAATTGTCTCCTCACTCACTAAAGCAACACTCCTTCTGGACTATATCGTACTTAGTCACATAATCCTGTCTTGCGTCATTCTCTGTCTATTCCACCCAGAGTGAACTTTGTGTGCACGAAAATACATCTGCAGAAGTTCTAAGTTGTTATCTAATCTAAAATAGTCTTGTGTTCAGGGCTGGGAAGAAGGCATAGTTGGTAAAGCAATTTGCCTTACAAGCATAAGGACCTGGGCTTGATCCCCAGAACCCAGGTTTTAAAAACTCTTCCATTGCCAGGGAGGTAGAAACAGGCATATAGATCCCTGGGGTGGGTAGCCCAGCTATCCTAGTCTACTCTATGAATTTGAGGACAGGGAGAGCCTCCTCTCAAAGATGGATGGTGCCCCAAAAAAATACCACAGGCTCTACACACATGTGCACATATGTTACACGCAAAGTGGTAACTATGGAAGGTGAAGTCATGACTTCGCCAAAACAAAGTCATTGACGCCTCAAGCCTTCAGAGGAGTGTGTGCTAGTTTAGAAAGCCCCTACAAAAGGGATCAAAAGCAAATTTCAAAACTCACTGAACTACTTTTCAAGATGAAGACAGACTAAGAATGGGATGGAGGAGGTAATAAGCCAAGTAAATACGGGACTTGGTGTCCAAAACTGGTCATTCATCAACATGTGTCAACAATGCCAAACTTAAGTTTGATGAGTTCAATATTTTCAAGATTACAGAACTTCTTGTGACCTGTATAATTGAGCAGAACTTCTTGGTTAAGATGGGCCTGGGGCTGAACCTCAGCTCTCAGGGCTAAATTTCTTCATTCCATAGTTCTTCCAGGTCACTGTCAAAACCACTGGTAATTTTACACTGCAGTGATCTGTGCCTTTTCCTGGCCTGAGGATAAATAGAAAACTTAACAGTTCTGAGAGCTGTTGACACCATGTACTCTGAAACACAATCAGAGAATGTGAAAGGAAACCCTTGAAGGACATGAATGAAGGATGTGGACGTTCACACACGGAAATTCCCCATACACCCTGGCTTTGCTCCGGAGCTGTGATGGTGTGAAAATGAACAGGTCAGAGAGGGTGCTGAGGTCCAGTACAGAAAAAGCACTCTTTGCAAAGCTCTCTGATGAGCGTTCTCTGGCAATCACTGAATTCTAGTGTGCTCCAGAAATGGCTTATGGCAATTCAGGAAGGATCATGGAAAATCCAATTCCTCCCCAGCCACTATCAAATGTAATTGCTCTCCTGTTTGACAAAACACCCAAGTGCATTAAAAACAATAACCAATAACAAAAAAAAAACAAAACAACACTTTCCCTTCAGTTATGTAACCCACCCAATTTAAGTGCATAGCAAGTAAAACTAAAGAGGTGTTTCCTGGATGCTATGATTGAGCCCTTGTTCTGATAACAAGACAGAATATTTGACTTAAGAACCCATAGAACTCCTATGGCTCCTATCAGAAATGAGGGAGACAGAAAAGCTAGGGAATGGAGCAACCAGAGGTAGACAGGTGTAAACTCACCTTTGAAATGTGTCTGTTGCAGTTCCCCGAGGGCTCAAGTCACCAGCAGCCCTTGATCCCACAAGAGTAGCCATAGCAGACCCTCCAGGGAGCGTCTGGAAATGTGGTGGGAAATGATGTCATTTCCAGATTTTCTTCTCCCAAATAGAGAGATCTTGTGATGTTTCTCTTCTTGTTTGGTGGAAACAGCTTGGCTCTCCATCTAATGACAATCCAGCCAATACGAATGGCATTCTTTCCCATTGTCCCTTTGACTCACTCATACCAAGCTCTGACCTAGCTTTGTAGAGCAGATAGCAGATTCACAGAAAATCAAGCCAGTGTTCTAGTCTGGGGCGGGCGGGGGTGGGGGACACGAGGAGGTGGGAGAAGTTCTTTGTGAAAGCAAAAACAGAAGGCGATGTATGACATAATGACTGCAGCCAGGATGGCATGACTAGAGAGGACAGGATTCAAGACCTGCAGTGGTCTGGCAAACAATGACCTTGAATGCAGAACAGGAAAAGGGTCTGTAATTTTTCCTTCATTAAAGGACTTTGTATGTCCCTGTCTGAGCCCTTAGTCTGCTATTGATAAGGGTTTCCTCCGAGTCGTGAGATTCAGATGCAGTGTGAGTCTCAGGGATGGGGAAAGGGCTCATCTGAGCCATCTGGCCGAGGTGAAGAAACTGTCACTGGGACTGTGCCCAAGACCTCTGGCAATTCTATGTGTTCTGCTCAAATGCAAAGGAATACACTACTCCGAGGGAAACAGTACATCTGCAAGGAGTCATGCTGACCAGGAGCACCTCTGGGTTTGGTGGGGAGCATCTTCAACTCTGATCGTCAACACACAGAGCCTCAGAGAGGAACTTCTGGCAGCAACTGAGAAGGAATGACTAAGAGGCAGCCTAAATCATTTGGACCCTGCCCTATTTATTACTGTGCTTCCTGATGCTAATGGCAAGAAAGGAGAAGAGCGATGATATTTGCATAAAAACATCTGTCTCCTCTCACCTGCGTTTCCTCTCCTGTTCTCTTTTCTGGCTCCAACCCCGTTTCTCTACACTGCAGTGACTCAAACATTTGCCCTTGTAAAGACCATCTAATGATGGCCTCCACGGCACTCTTGGGCCACCCGAACTTATAGTGTTGCTTCCCTTGCTAGGGAGATGGCAGGTCTCAGTCAACACACAATGTTTTTAGCTTGGACTATTTCATGGATTTCCAGTTTATTTGAATGATAGCTCTTTTTGCTCACTGGTGTTGGAAATAAATCACATTGAAATCTTCTTTTATATTAAAATTAACTGTCCCCTGGGACTGACTATCTTGCCCTTAAACCTAAAAAAGTCATACCTGCAGAATCTCCAACATTCCTGAGATCCCAAGTGCTTTGCTAAAGCTACATTGGGAGAGTGAAGCTAGCTTTTCCAAGCTCTGGGCAAGAGCCTTGGCCCCTCTTAAGAACAATCAAGATACATTAATTAGTGAAGTTCAAACCCAAAGCAGAAAGCAAAGCTCCTTCCTCAAGTGTCTGTGGAGCAAAGGCCATGGTAGCCACAAGGGGTGGGGGTGCTGTGGTTGGAGTGTGTCCAACTTTCTGTCTACCAAAAATGGTTGATGTTCTCAACAATATACAGCTGGTCATTCACACCCACCAGTTCAAGTCCACTCATTCTACCAGCCAGAAACAGAAATAATCAAGAGAAAAAACTGCATCTGTACTGAATATGTAGATTTTCTTTGCTGTTATTATTCCCTAAACAATACAGTATAACAACTATTTACATAGAATTTGCATTGTATTAGGTATTATAAGTAATCTAAAGATGATTTAAAATGTATAGGAGGATGTGAATACATTATATGCAAATGTAATGCCATTTTATTATAAAGGACTTGAGCATTCACAGATTTTGGTATAAGCAGGGGTCCTGGAACCAATTCTCCGTGGATACTGAAGGATGGCTGTACTATAATTCCCCTTTGGAACATGCTGGCAATGCCCATCCTCCCCTTAGCAAAACTGTTTTCTTTGAAGAAGGAAAAGTTGGCACAATTTAGGAAAAGAACAGGAAAAAAAAAAAAAGAATCTTAGCCATTTTAAAAGGCCAACTAAAGGGTTAAAGTAAAGGTCCCTTTTCACTGAACAGCAAAGGTAATCTTGAGAGCAGGGAAAGGAAGAGGCCAGGAGGGGAGAGCCGAGGAGAGGAGGAGAGGAGAGACATGGCCACATCACAACAAGAAGGACTGTTACCGAGGCCCCCTCTTTCCTCCTCTATGAGAATTTGAGATTCAGGGCTAGAGCTCTGCAAACACTGCCAGCTAATTTCCTGTAAAGTTCGGTCAAAGGGAGCACAAGAGAGCTGGGGGAGGAAGTCATGACTTGTGCCTGCTGCCTGCTACCAACCTGTGGGCTTCCTGTCTGTTGGTGCTCCCTCAGACAGTCGCCTTAGCAATACCTCTTCACCACACGCCCACCTTATGCCCACAAGCGCTTCCTGCTAGTAGAAGCCACTGAGTTCCATTTTCAGTGTTCTCTTGGTGCTCTCACTGCGTCCAGCCTCCCACCAGAGACTACTGGACGTACCAGCCAGCACTTCATCTTCAGGGTCTGTCTCTCTCCTTTTTCTAACTCAGACTTTCACCTCCATAGGGCTCTACTTTTACATTTTGAATTCTAGTAATTATAACCTCCTCACTTTGTTCTCACAGCTCTGAAGGTGACAGACCCCTCCTACTCTCATCAGGTCTCAGAGTCTCTTTCAAATCCTTGCAGGTACCCAGACAACGTGGATTTATATTAAATGCTCCATTCGACAGATAACTGGTTGTTTCCTAGTTCTTGATTGGACCCTGATCAACATAGAAGGAATGAGTTTAGGAGCACAGATTAAAATAATGTAAAGTAGTATCACTTAGAAGCCATGAGGTAATCAAAAGAAGAAAGGAAAGAAGAATGAGAGATAAAATCCAAAGGGAACAAACTGAATCCCATAATATCACTAATGAGGATGCGCCAGATATTAAGAGGCAAAATGACCCAATAAAAATTGGTTGGGGAGGTGGCCCAAGAGGTAAAGCTTACTCCATAAGCATGATGACCTGAGTTTGAGTCTCAAGAATCCATATAAAGCTGGATACCGGGGTTCACATCTGTCATCTCAGTGCTTCCCTGACAAGAACTGCTGGAGGCTCATGGCCCAGCTAGGTTGTGTGCACAGCTGCAAACAACAGACAGACACCCTGTCTCAAAGTGGAAGGGAGAACTGACTCCCAAAGTTGTCCTCTGACCTCCATATGAACACATGTGTGTGCATGCGCGCGCGCACACACACACACACACACACACACACACTACATTTTTAAAATTTTATTTTTATTTTCTGTGTATAGATGTTTTGCCTATATGTATGTCTGCCTACCACTTGCATGCTTGGTGCCTGCAAAGTCAGAAGAGGGCATCACATCGCATGGGACTGGAGTTTCAGATGGCTGTGAGCTACCATGTGGGTGCTGGGAACTAAAGCTGGGTCCTCAGCAAGAGTAGCCAGTGCTCTTATGTGCTGAGCCACATCGCCTGCCCCAGGAGGCGCCTTTAAATGCAAGAATAAACATGATGACAGACAGAGACTGAAAGCAAATCACTGGTGGGAATATGGCTAACACTGGGGGCCAGCAGAGAAAGGTAGGAGTGGCCACGTTAGTGGCAGATAAACCAGACTGTGAGGCAGTAAGGGCTAGCAGAGAGGAACACATACATGTATCTTACAAAGATGACAGAATCGGTTTATCCAGAAAACATGACGATAATTTTGTATATGCTCAATAATACAACCTCAAAAGATACGAAATAAAAACTGACAGAAGTAAAGGGGAAAGTACACAATTCCACAATCACAGTAGGGAAATTTACCAATTCAGAGAACTAGAATTTTAAGTCACTTAATACATAGAGGACGTGAGTAACACCATTAAACTATCCTAATTGATAGTTACTGACATTTATGGACTCCTACATCCAATAACTCCTTTTCAAGTACAACAGTGTGTTCTCCAAATTAAAACACAATGCTTGGCCATAGAAATTAGTCCAAAGGAACTAAAAGAATTGAAGACAACAGTAATAGGAATGGGTTTTAAACAACTGACATGAAATTTAAACTCAGGATGTAAAACGACCACAGTGACATCAACACGAGTGTTACCAAGTCCCTGCTCTCCCCTTAAAAATGTCACCCCAAAGTAGGCTATGAAAACTCAAAATACTATAAGTATTTAAAAGATGAATAAAAAAAACCTCCCAGATGGGGAAAATTAGTTCTTTACACAGAAACCAAATCAAATGTCCTAAGACTCATTGGTAGTAACCCCAGATGTTACCAGAGTAGAGGAATGTCATCAGAACTTTCTATTTCCTGCTTATTATCCTGGGGAGATAAATTGGAGACATTCTAAACATACACAAACTGCAGCATTATACTGTTTTTGAGAGTTATTAGGAAGTATGCTTCAACCAAACAAGAAATAAATCATGAAAATAAAAAAGGCATGCATTCAAAAAGGGTGGGCCATGCATTGAAAAGGGTGAAGCAGGCAGAATAGAGGCAAAAGCAGCAGTGTCCTAAAATGAAGGTGGTTACAACTGTTCCTAGATGTCCTCCCTGGTTTCTCTGTGAAAAGCTTTGTGTTCAAGCCCCAGTGTTCAAAGCCACAACACTGAGGAAGTGATTCAGTCAAGAGGTTAGCCCATTCATAGGTTCTTAATCTCATGTGTTCTTAGCTGGTAATAGAAACTTGGTGGGTGGACAGTTGAAGGGAGGCTCCTTGAGCTGTGCACCTCAGGGAATAGCTTGTCCTGAGCCCATTTGACATTCTCTGTCTCTCCTTTGGCTTCCCGGCTTCCACCAGGTGAAGAATATTCTCCACATGCTTCTACACTGTGAAACTTTCACCTCGGGCCCTAAGGAATGCATTCAGGCAGTCATGGACCAATCTCCTAAATTCATGAAACAAAATAAACCTTTCTTCCCCAGAGTTGATTTTCTCAGGTACCATCCTGCAAGGATACACAGCACTTAAGCAAAGTCTATACTACACAAAAGAGAAAAATACCCAGGGCATTTACAAAAAAAACTAGAGCTCTTCCACATGAGTTCATGAGCAGAAATCATAAGTACATAGAAAAGAAAGCACAAAATGAAGGCAAATGTCAGCTCCAAAAGGAATATGGGTTTGAAAGGAAGGAAACACGGATAGCTTATTGTTGAACAACATTTGCAAATGCACAACAGAGAAGCTAGAGTTGCTTTAAATATGTGTGGAAGGAAAAAATAGATGTTAAGGAAGAGTAGAGTCTTATGTATTATGGAAAGAATACAGTCAGACATCACTTAATGGTAGGATATGTTTCTAGAAATATACCATTAGGTGATTTCTTTATGCCAACACCACAGGGTGTACTTACACAAGTCTACATGTCAAAAGTCAATCACTCAACAGGGCCTCTTCATACAACCAAGGAACAAGGATGCCCAGGGCTGCTTTCAGGGTAACACGGTATACAGTTCTACAACAAGCTTGTGTGTGTGTGTGTGTGTGTGTGTTTAATAAGTGGAAGCAGTATTCTCTAAAACAACAATCATTTATTAGCATGCACAAAATTATGTAGTGGACATCATTGTATTGCTATGTCTTTATATGGCTGTCAACACAATAACTTAATATCAGTGTGCCCCACAGACACATAATAAATGGCGATAAGAATTTTTCAGATCATTATGCTCTTATGAGATCACTGTCATATATGCAGTCCATTGTCAATTAACGTATTAAGCAGTCCATGACTATATGATAGAATAGTACCAAGATGTATCCATCAAGAAATATGGGCTGGAAAGATGGCTCAGCAGGTAAGAGCATGTATTGTTTTACAATGGACCCGAGTTGTGTTCCCAGCACCCTTGTTCTACAACTTATAACTCTAGCTCCATGAGATCTAAAGTCCTCTCCTGGACTCTAAGGGACCTGCACTCACATGTGTACATACACATGATTTAAAAATAAAAATGTAATTAAAAATCATATTAAATGACTTAGTGACTGTCACATAGAAAGCAGTGCCAATTATGTTACAGATCTGAGGCCAACATCATTAAAAGAACTAAAAGAAATACAAATAGTTGCCTCCTGGGCAGAGGATTCAGGGTGAGGAAGAAAATTACCCTGGTTTATTATAAGCTTTTTAGTGCTACACTACTTTTAAAATAATATACATGTATTGCTTTTGCAAAAATAAAACTTTGCTAATAAAATGACTATATTGTAGAATAAAATATAAACATTAAAATGTTACCATATCTTAAAGAAGGAAGTAAAAAGTAAGTTTTAAGTACTGTAAATATAAATCTTAATGGACAAACTATGTATTATTTTTTAAAAGGACATTAAGTTCCTTCACACACTATTAGTGGAACTAAAAAGAAAAGTTTTTAAAATTATAGCTATGCTTAAAAACAAGAATGTAATTCCATCAACAAACAAATAAGCACAAAACAAAGACAGTCTCGTTTAAAAGATATAAGAAAAAAAAAGAAGCTGACAGAAGAAAAAAGCAGAATTTTAAGTGAACGCTTAAGCTAGCTAGCCACCACAAACCCCCTATATGAAATTAGAAGTCAACATAGTGCTTCACAGCCATTAATGGGTACCAAAGTATATCTCTATCCATCCAAGAGTGAAGGCAAGATAAAGTCACCCACTCATCATAGAGAGTAAAATCCATGAGTTCTGCTGGATAGCATAGGACCCTGCTGACTCCTCCCTTAGACAAAAGGCCTGGAACTACACCACTTCTGTAGGGTAGTGTCCAACCAAACCATAACATGTTTCTGACATGTCTTAGTCAGAAACAGCCTATACAATTTAGAGCAGGGTGACTATAAAGCCACATGCATACAGAAGACATCAATGTCCAAGAAAAATGAAAGTTTGCATTCATAAACAACATGGCAATGTATAATTCAAACATCCATATCAAGGAGAAAATGTTAACAAAGAAAACCCTGAAATTAAACCTAAGATAAGAGAGATATTTAAGCCATATTTTTTAAAAAAAAAAACCTATAATTCCAATTTTTTATTCCTCAAAGAAATAAAAGAATAAGCATCTATAAAGTAAAACCAAGAAATAAGAAAACAAATCTTTAATTAACTATTTGTAAAATTAATAGGTTAAAAAAATTGAACTAATGGGACAACAACAAGAACAACCTCTAAGCACTTCTCAGCCGCTCCATCACTGTGGTCCTCACCTCCACCCCCCGCCACTCAGCCACTCCAGCCCTTAGCTCCTCCCTGAACTGTTTGTGTCCATCCCTCCGCACACACTGATTCTCAGATGCAGCATTTCGTTTTCCCTGAATCTTTCCCCAGTCTCTTTAGTCTCCCCATGAGTTTCCAGCCTCATAGGCAGAACCTCTGCTTTTCCACACCATCATGCTCCCATGGCATTCTGGGAGCCTCTGGCACAGCATTCACCACAGCAGGACAAGACCCTACAGAGTGGACACTACAGCCTACATATCTTGGTACTTCCATACCTAGCTAGATTCCTAATGCATAACAAGCTTTCGGTGCATATTTTTTTAAAGTGTGGGTATGGATTTCAAGAGGTATGGAAGAAATTATGTCATCACATTCCATCAAGATGAGAAATCAAAGGAACAACAAATACTATCAAGTCTCTCTAAGTGACGTTCCATAAACCCAAACCAATATGGTACCTTGCAAGTACCCTGGAGTGATTCAGAGGAAGCATGAGCCGCTGGGAAGGACATTACATGGAGACTGGAATGAAACATGGCAGAAGAAAACTCACCAGATGTGTTAGTCCCATGCGTGTGACTGTGAGCTGCACGGATAAGAGACAAGAAACTGAGAAGACACCAACATTTGGCTGCCCACCAAACATTACCTCATGTCATCAGCACACTAGATCTTTGAGATAGAAGCTTGCATTTCCACTTTACTGGAAGTGAAGCAACAGGGTTCACAGTGGAGTTTTTGGTGGAAAGCCATGGTAATTCTGCAGAAATTCTTCCCTGGGTAGAGTGACATCAAGTGATTACGTTAAGTGTGGGCTTCTTGAGCAGAGAGCTTATGCAAAGTCCACCTTGCTCGGATGGCCCTGCCTTTTGTTTCTTCTTATGCCCTTCAACATCTAGAATGCGTTTTAGACTTGTTAGGTCTCTGTACATATGTGTTAAGATGGATGGATGAGTGAGTTGTCGCACAAATGGAAGTTGAACCGTACTGAGCATTAGGCAAGGACCCTCTAAGTAGTTAGCGTGTGTTATCTTATTTAGCCCTCACAATGTCCATGGTTCTCTTCCAGTTCATGAATGATTAAAGTGAGGCTAAGAAGGTCTTAAACACTGACCCAAGGTCACACAGCTTGTAAATGACGGAGCAAAAACTTCCCCCAGCTTAGCTGCCTGAGTCTATGCTGCTAACCAAGCTGTTGCATTGTCTCTCAATAAATGGGTTCCTCTGAATTAATGAATTCCTCTGGAAACTCTGCCTTTCTCCATATGAAGATAGATGGTCCCTGATGTCCCAGCACTATGGCGGGGCGGGGGGCGGGGGGATGAAACATGGAGAGCTGTGGGTGATTAGTTCAAAATATAGCAAATCTAAAAATACTCTGGCTTCACTTTGAGATATTTGTCCAACACGAGTGGAACAACTTTAATTAGTGTAACAGGACAATAGGAATTAAATTGGCCTGGTCACAAGATTTTTACGGGATGACACTGATGGTATTACTACCCAACTTCAAAGATTTGGAAAGATGGTACCGCTCACGCTGGAGAATAGAAACCTGTTTTTCATCAACTCGGCTGGCCTGACAAATTAAGCCTGTGGAGTCATTAGATTAAGATAAGAGCTTATCTCCTAGGCTGACATTCATTCTGAGGTTTTTATACTGCTCAGCTAGTAATTAGTGCTGTTGGATTTTTAACACTGCCTTGTCCAGTCTTTCAAACAGTCTAGAAGTATGTGTGCATCTCCTGTGTAAGTTCTGAGTTATTAAAAATAGACGAAGACTGCAAGTGAATTACTTTAGAAGGTCTGAATCGTTCTTCCAAAAGTTATTTGGTGGTAAAGCGTGCAGCTTAATGACTTATTTGCAGAAGAAGGAAGCACTTCTCCCAAATTGACAAAAGTTGAATAAGCTGCTGCTTTGCTATGGGACCTACAATTTATTTTGTGGCATACATTTTATTCGTTTATTGTGTTCCAGTACAATCATTAAAACCATGATCACATGCAGTAATGGTTTCCTGCTGTTTCCCATCCCCAGTTCTGTAGATTCAGGCAACAGCTCAAAGTTGTGTGTGTGTGTGTGTGTGTGTGTGTGTGTGTGTTTCCTTTTATGGCTGATTAGATTGTAAAAAGTCTATTTTTCCCACTTTTCTTAAAGTTATAATAACAATTTGATTGTTAAAGGATAAACTAATATATTAAGGCTTGCACATGTGTCTTGACAGTCTGTCAAACAGACAATGCTCACTTTTTAAGATGTTTGGCTTACAAAATTCTGGTTTCTACACTGAAATAATTAGTAATCAGGTGGGTAAGAACTCCTGTTTTAAGACAGTTCTTCATGTGGTTCAAGTTGCATCCTGTTAGTGTTACTATAATGTCATTTCTTTTGTCTGAAGTGGGGACATCTCTTCCTCACTCAGTTTAATGCACACACCACTTTTAGTGAGTTCTGCTGGGACAAATTAAAGATTTGACTCTTCCTGCTTACACTAATATCCAAAAAAAGCCTCCAAGAAAATTGTACCAACTTAAGATACTCAGTTTGGAAGATGGACTTTTTTTTTTTTTTTCACTAAAATTGAGGCTTAGGCTGGTAAAGACAATGACCAACAAGCCTAAAAACCTGAGTTTGATAGCAGAGCCCATTTGGTGTTTGGTGAAAAAGGAGAACAATTCCAGCAAGTTTTCCTCTGACTTCCACATACATGCTATGGCTTATGTGAATGCAGAGAAAGGGAGAGAGACAGATAGACATAGAAATAGACAGAGAGACAGAAAGTCAGAGAGAGGGAAGAAAGCAGTGAAGAAAAAGAGGAAATAAAAAATGTAATTAAAAAAACAAAAATCTTGACATCTCCCACCGTGATTTTATAGTTAGCAGGCCAAAAGTGTCTTTGACCAAAGTCAAGAGGCCAATCAGTCTGTGTGAGCGACCCAGACGTTGAATGTTTCAAGAGGTGAACACGATGCCAAAGGTAAACAGCTTCACAAGGCTTTGAAATTCTTCATGCTTGCTATGACACGTGAGTACCCTTTCTCAACAGTGCATGAAAATCCCAATCCAGGCTTGGCATCTCTAAGGGGAAGAACAGACTCTAGTTTACCAGTTCAGCGAGTCATTGAAGCCCAGCTTCCTTCACTGAAAAATAATAAGACTGTTCAGGGTAATCCTTAACTGTGCCTCCCAGTTCCCAAATCTCAGATCCATGATCTTGTGCCTAGCACACAAGTATAAGCAGTTCCAGTTCCAAAGAAGATAGTAAAATGTAACCAAAGAAGACACCAATAAATTCATATTCATCTGAGCAACTCACAGAATTAAGTATGAAATAGTCTAGAAACTCTGGAGTTATATAATTGTATAGTTATATAATTGTCATAGATTAGAGACCAGAATATAATTGTTGGATGAGTGAGTGAGTGAGTGAGTGAGTGTGTGAACGTGTGACTGAGTGAGTGAGTATGTGGCTGAGTGAGTGTGTGAGTGAGTGAGTTTGTGTGTGAGTGTGTGACTGAGTGAGTGCATGACTGAGTGACTGAGTTACTGACTGACTGAGTATGTGAGTGAGTGAATATGTGACTGACTGAGTGTGTGAGTGTGTGAGTGTGTGAGTGTGTGAGTGTGTGACTGACTGAGTGAGTGAGTGAGTGAGTGAGTGAATGAGTGACTGAGTCACTGACTGACTGACTGAGTGTGTGAGTGAGTGAATATGTGACTGACTGGGTGAGTGTGTGTGTGAATGAGTGAGTAACTGTGTGAGTGTGTGAGTGTGTGACTGAGTGAGTGAGTAACTGAATGACTGAGTTACTGACTGACTGAGTATGTGAGTGAGTGAATGTGTGAGTAAGTGAGTGAGTGAGTGACTGAGTGACTGACTGACTGACTGACTGACTGACTGAGTGACTGACTGACTGAGTGAATGAGTGAGTGAGTGAGTGAGTGAGTTGATGAGTGACTGATTAACTGACTGTGTGACTGAGTGAGTATGTGAGTGAATTGTGACTGAGTGAGTATGTGAGTGAATGAGTGACTGAGTGAGTGTGTGAGTGACTGAGTCACTGAGTCACTGAGTCACTGAGTCACTGACTAACTTGCTGAGTGTGTGAGTGAGTAAATATGTGAGTGTGTGTGTGTGAATGAGTGAGTAACTGTGTGAGTGTGTGAGTGTGTGACTGAGTGAGTGAGTAACTGAATGACTGAGTTACTGACTGACTGAGTGTGTGAGTGAGTGAATGTGTGACTGACAGAATAATTGTGTGAGTGAGTGAGTGAGTGAGTGAGTGAGTGACTGACTGACTGACTGACTGACTGACTGACTGAGTGAGTGAATGTGTGACTGACTGAGTGTGTGATTGAGTGAGTGACTGACTAAGTAAATGAGTAAGTGAGTGAGTGAGTTGATGAGTGACTGATTAACTGACTGTGTGACTGAGTATGTGAGTGAATGTGTGACTGAGTGAATGTGTGAGTGTGTGAGTGTGTAAGTGAGTGAGTGAGTGAGTGGATGAGTGACTGATTAACTGACTGAGTAACTGAATGAATGAGCGAGTGAGCAAGAGAGTGAGCAAGAGAACAAATGAAGACCTAACATGGGATATTGGTGTTTGGATTCAAACAAGTAAGTTCGCTCTGTCACACATTGGCTTTGTGGTCTTAGAAAATAGTCAAACCTCTCTGAACTCAGTTGATCAGGAAATCTGGTA